>NC_073746.1:179243787-179543787 GCF_029784135.1 Toxorhynchites rutilus septentrionalis
TTTAGATAACTATATTTTCTCTTTCAATACCATTTCTTCTCTGCCACCGGACTGAACAGTGGCAATCCCATTTCTTTTCTGCCATCGAACTGAACAGAGGCAATCCCATTTCTTTTCTGCCATCGGACTGAACAGTGGTTTATTAGTCATCGCATCGCATCGCATCGCATTCCCCAGGCAGCTTGGTTTTGATGGCTATGTTGGGGAAACCGTGCCAATCAAAACGGGGTTGATAGGGCGTTTAGATAACTATATTTTCTCTTTCAATCCGATTTCTTCTCTGCCACCGGACTGAACAGTGGCAATCCCATTTCTTTTCTGCCATCGGACTGAACAGTGGTTTATTAGCCGGTGCCCGCTCGGAATTTAATTTAGTTGCATTTGCAATGTGATAGGAAAATAGTTTCTCTCGCTCGCTCGCCTAAATACTATGTTCTTCTCTCTCAATCCCATTTCTTCTCTGCCACCGGACTGAACAGTGGTAATCCCATTTATTTTCCGCCACCGGACTGAACAGAGGCAATCCCATTTATTTTCTGCCACCGGACTGAACAGAGCATCGGATCGCATCGCATCGCATCGCATTCCCCAGGCAGCTTGGTTTTGATGGCTATGTTGGGGAAACCGTGCCAATCAAAACGGGGTTGATAGGGCGTTTAGATAACTATATTTTCTCTTTCAATCGGACTGAACAGTGGTTTATTAGTCATCGCGTCGCATCGCATCGCATTCCCCAGGCAGCTTGGTTTTGATGGCTATGTTGGGGAAACCGTGCCAATCAAAACGGGGTTGATAGGGCGTTTAGATAACTATATTTTCTCTTTCAATCCCATTTCTTCTCTGCCACCGGACTAAACAGAGGCAATCCCATTTCTTTTCTGCCATCGGACTGAACAGAGCATCGCATCGCATCGCATCGCATCGCATCGCATCGCATCGCATCGCATCGCATCGCATCGCATCGCATCGCATCGCATCGCATCGCATCGCATCGCATCGCATCGCATCGCATCGCATCGCATCGCATCGCATCGCATCGCATCGCCCTAAAACCTCCATAGCCAAATTTGGTTCCATTTGCTTGATTAGTTCTCGAGTTATGCAGAAATTTGTGTTTCATTTCTATTGCAGACCACCATCCTCCCCTACAGATTTTGAACAATGAAAAACTCCCAATCACAGTCCTATGTCAAGATCCCGTCCGTGCCCCTAGGCTCAGACCCATTAACTTTTTGAATTTTTCTTTTTCCAAAAAATATTATTCAAATATCAAAACTCCGCGATTTATCAAACCGTTTCGTTTACAGAGACCAATTTCACTTTGAAATAACATATTTGCGGTATGAATAATTTAATAACAACTAAATCTTATAGTAGATCGATTGGTCAGTGCAAGGATGCAGCAAATGAAGTCGACTAGCTGAGATGTATCTAATCGGAAAGTTATATTGTCTTCCTAGTGCCCTGAGTGATTCCGATAGTTGGGTCCTGAGGTAAGTGAAGGTTTGTACAGGACCCTCGAACCATGTTATTGACGCACCTTAAAAATGACAGTATGCAACCAGCGACCGGGGTTGCCATAATAAATTCTGTGTTTCTGGTCTGAAAAAATCTTTTATCTTTGTTTTTGACGTAGAACTACGGCTTTCATTAAGGATGCCAAATCAGAAAACAGGTCACGTTTTTATGGAATAAAGTTAACGTCATAACTATTTTTGGCGCGAACGGATTATGGCGATTCACATACCAAACGAATCGTAAATTCCCTAAGATTTTGATATGTTATACATTACAATCCCATGATGTGTAAATGGTTAAAATTAATGAAAACTATAAGCGTTTCCATTTTATCATACATTTATTCTGTCCATTTGTGTGCTTTCCCGAACAGAGCCGCCTATAACGGGCAACTTATGGACGAGTAACGGAGGGGAAATCGTAAGTCTTAAAGTCTCCGTGAACAAAGGAAAATAAGAAGAACGAAGGGGAATATTTGCCTAGAGTATAAACAGTGTATCTCGCTGAGGCAAACTTTCATTCTCTGCTGTTGTGTTGAGCAGTAACGACGTGTTTTAGCTCGCTCGTGTGTCTAGTAGAAATAAAAATAAAAATAAAAGTGTTCCCTCGCGCTGGACGTCGACGTCCCCATGAATCAAGCCGCAGGTAAAACGCGCTCTGGCGCAAGTGGTAGCAGCAACGGGAAGCGCTCCTGGTCTACAAACGTCGCCGAACAATCGGGCGAATCCCCTGATCCGTCGGCCAAGAAGCTGCTGGCGAACAATCGATATGCTGTTCTCGAGAATGGTGACGAATCGAAATTAGGAAAAAAGGAGAAACTGCCGCCGATCTATGTGAAAGGCTTCCCGGAGGGGCTTCATGCTCGAATTGTCTTTTTCATCGAGAAGGGTTTGAGGTGCACCATCCGCCGTTGTGCGGATGGCTTCAAGTTGATGATTCCTGCCATGAGTCACTACAAGGCCGTGTTGGAGATACTGAAACAGCGGAACTGTGAGTATTCCTCTCACGACATTGAGGCTGAGAAACCGTTCAAGGTGGTGCTCCGCGGTCTCCACGATATGGACGCTAACGAATTGTCGGCTGAAATCGAGAGAAACGGAATCAAGCCAGTTAAAATTTATAAAATGAAGCGGCACGACCAGACCCGGACGTATCGTGACCAACTTTATCTCGTCCATTTCGCCAAGAACTCGACATGCCTGAAGAACCTCCAGAATATCCGAGAGCTGTTCCATATCGCGGTTGTGTGGGATCGCTACATACCGGTTCACAGAGACGTTACCCAATGCTCGAATTGTTTCATGTTTGGGCATGGTACACGAAACTGCCACATGGCATCCCGCTGCGTTAACTGCGGCAAAACCCACGACGCTGATGCATGTGAACATATGAAAGACGATGTCCCTGTCTGCGCGAACTGCGGAGCTGGTCACAATCCCACCAGCAGTGCGTGTCCGAAGAGGGCAGAGTACATTGAGATCCGAAAGCGTGCCTCCGTCAATAACCAACCAGGACGAAAGCGCAACCCACGTCCACCAGCAGTCAACGATGTGCAATTTCCCGCGCTTCAACAACGCCGTGCAGCTCCAAATCTGTCCCCTCTTCCACTCAACAATCTACGAAATCGTGGTGAGCCCGCCGCCCCCATCGCAAGCAACCATGTGATCCCTAGCGGCTCTTCAGTGCAGAATCGGCTCATGGACGCAGCGTCGCAGCAGAATCAAACCCCCCTCCCGGGTCTGTCGTACTCACGTGTAACATCCGGCACGACCGCCGAGGGCGCACCTTTGAATGATAAGGAGCTCGTTCTGCTAGTCTCCGAGGTCATTAGGATTCAACGCACATGCAAGACATTGAATGAACAGCTTGAGGCTGTTCTCGCCCTCATCTCCAAGTATGGACCGTAACATCTTATGAATAGCAAACTGGAACGCTTGCTCGCTCAAGAGTAAAGCCATTGAGCTCGTTGACTTTCTCAACGAGAACGAAATTGACGTAGCTATTATCACGGAAACACACCTCAAACCCGATATAAATGTCTTCCTTCCTGATTTCCGCCTCGTGAGGCTCGATAGAACCAGCTCTGTGGGTGGTGGCGTGGCCATCGCACTCAGAAGAAATATTTGCTGTTAGCTGCTTCCAAGCTTCGAGCTGAAGATCATCGAGGCCGTTGGGGTGGAAGTTTCAACCCCAGTCGGTCCCATTACTATAGTCGCAGCTTACTGCCCCAAACAAACAAACATACGGGACGGCTCGGCAGCATTTCTTCGAAACGACATCATTCAACTGACTCGGCGGCGGCAGCAGTTCATCATCGGTGGCGACCTAAATGCGAAGCATCAAGCGTGGGGCAACACCCGCTGTAACCGAAACGGTATGATCCTGCACGATGACTTCCAAGAAGCAGAGTATACCATTCTAAGCCCGGATGGTCCCACCCGTTTGAGCCGATCCGGTATCCACGCAACCATCGACATATTTATCTCAAACACGACAAATATCTCGGAGCCTGTCGTCTACCAAGAGCTCAGCTCTGATCACTATCCGGTGGCGATTGAAGTAGGGTCATCCGTCAACAGATTCCAGGCTTCGAGACGCAACTACCATCGCGTCGACTGGTCGCAGTTCCAGCAGTGCGTCGACATCGATATCGATTATGACATTGTACCTGAGTCAACCGACGACATCAACCGTTCCCTTCAGGCCATCGATGAGGCGATCTCCCGGGCCAGAGACCGACACGTTCCGGCTTCAAGAGTGGTGAGTAACTCCCTGAATCTAGACAGGTTAACTAAAAATCTAATTAGACTTCGCAACACTATCCGTCGCCAGTATCAACGTACTGGTCTCCTCCACCTGAAGGCTAATTGCAATCGTCTAAAGAAAATCATAAATGCCAGGATTGTGAATCTCAGGAATAAACAATTTTCAGATCATCTTCGCTCGCTCCCAGATTGTGCAAAACCGTTTTGGAAAACTGCCAAGCTCCTTAAAAATAAACCGCGACTCATTCCTCCACTCAAATCACCGGATTCGTTCCCGTCTCTGCTAATTACATCTGCCGAAAAAGCAAATGCGCTTGGTTAACACTTTGTGGATTCTCACAATCTTGGTCGCTCCATGGTGAGTCCCTACGAGCCTATCGTCGAGGAGGTTCTGGTTAGTGTCGCTGATACCCCCATCGTTCTACCCGAGGAATCGAGAATAACGGCTGATGAGGCGATAGCTGCGATCCGTATCACAAGAAACATGAAGGCCGCCGGGTTTGACGGAGTGCTCAATCTCGAGTTAAAAAACTTGAGCGTTGGTTTCTTCGAGCACTTGGTATCGATTTTCAACAAGTGCTTGAAGCTTGGCTACTTCCCGTCTCGCTGGAAACTAGCCAAAATAATACCAATCCACAAGCCTGGTAAAGACCCTACCAGTGCCAAAAGCTATCGCCCCATCAGCCTCTTGTCGTCAATCTCAAAGCTGTTTGAGAAACTGGTTCTTAGAAGTTTACTAGAGTTTGCAAATCAGAATAACATCTTCCTCCGTGAGCAGTTTGGGTTCAGGAAAGGTCACTCCACTATCAGCCAGCTTGCGCGTGTCACGAACATCATTAGGCGGAACAAGTCCATGTCCAAAACATCTGCCATGGCATTGTTGGACGTCGAAAAGGCGTTCGACAATGTCTGGCACAATGGTCTTGTGTTCAAGCTACGACGTTTCAACTTCCCGATCTTCCTTATCAAGTTCATCGGGAACTATCTCTCGGATAGGACTTTCCAGGTCTCTCTAAACAACACGCTCTCCGATATGTTCAACGTCATAGCGGGAGTTCCGCAGGGTAGCCTCCTAGGTCCTATACTGTTTAACATCTATACATCTGATGTTCCTCCCCTACCTGGTGATGGCGTGCTGTCGATGTTCGCTGATGACACCGCTATCATCTACAAGGGTCGAATGATACGTCCGTTAACTAGAAATTTGCAGAGAGGCCTGGATGTTCTTTCTGACTACCTAAAATCATGGAAGATATGCATCAACGCGGCGAAAACACAAACCATAATATTTCCACACTCCAAATCACCACGACTTGTTCCGCATAATGACGTGAAAGTCCACCTCAGCAGCACTCCCATAAATTGGTCGAATGATGTAGTCTACCTGGGCCTCACCCTGGACAGGAATTTGAACTTCGCTTCGCATGTGAACAAAACATCCACGAAGTGTTCCAAGCTTCTCAAGTCGCTTTACCCGCTCATCAATCGAAAGTCTACTTTAACGCGGAAAAATAAACTTGCGATATACAAGCAGATCGTTTTACCGGTGATTGAGTATGGTCTGCCAATCTGGGAGAGTTGCGCCAATAGCCACCACCGTAAACTTCAGGTCATCCAAAACAAGATCCTTCGAATGATCCTGGACAGTCCACCTAGGACACGAAATTCAGAGATCCACCGGTTGTCTGGTCTTCAGGTGCTGGAAGAGAGAAAAAATATAATCCTGACTAGATTCAGGGAGTCTTGCCAGCGGTCCCCGCACGTATTCATCCGGGAGCTAGTCCCATAGTTTCATTTATTTTTGTAGTTAGGTAGGTTATCAAATTTTTCCCAATTAAAAATTTTATATTTCCCTCCTTCCGGGTTCATATGTAAATTAGATTACAAACGATGCATTGTTATAAACATTTTTAAAAACAAAATTCAATCTGAACGAAGTTGCCGGGCCCACAAGGCTGATCAATTGACATGTAAACTAAAAATTGTACTAGATTTAAGAATACTTGAATAAATATCTTTTAGTAGTAGTAGTAGGCAAACTTTCATTCTTCGTGAGGACACAGACTGAACAACACCGTTGCTGGGCGAGCTGGACGGTGAGGAGTGGAAGAACAATACGAGGAAAAAGTTAAGTTTTCCAATGGCCTTTCTGAAGGTTAGAGACGAGTAAACTGAAGAAGTTTAATGTCTCACATGTCTTAGTTTCGGATTGAGCTGTGGACGCGACTAACTCGCTGATGTCTCTAGCATTGCAATAATTGCATCGAACTGACGCCATCGCACTAACGTTCTTAGCTACACAACTGTGTGGGGAATCATCAATCTAGGCTATCGTCAGCTCTCCAAGAAAATAAATGATCTGGAATTTCTGTGATTTGGGTTCGCATAACGGTAACAAAACTCTCGCTAAGCTAAACTGACAGCTAAGCTTATCTAGACCGGTAATATTAACAAAAGGGATTTCTGTTGAGAAGAGCGCAAAACGGAGATAAGTGTGTGCATATTTAATTGCTTCAAGCAATCAATATATGGATATTTGTGTGTGTACGTGGGTGCGTTTTGCATACGTATTGCGTCGATCCGAGCGTGAAGGCAAGGAGGGGAGATAGCGGGAGGGGAATATTTGCGCTAGGATATTAGTAATGAATCTCTGCTGAGTTAAATATTCAGCCTTTTTCCAAGCAGTTGATATTGTTTGTTTTCCGTCATCATAAAGGTTTTGTTGGTGCCTTTGACATTGTATCAATGCATTGAGCTGACGCTATGGTGAAGCAGGTGTTAAGGTTGTGCACCAAAAAATTATTTGGGGGATACCAAGTTATTCAATAAATTATAATAAGTTATTAATTTTTTGCCAGTTTCCAGTTGCAAAAACTCCCTTAAACTAGGATTGCATTTGCGATAAACTTGATCATAATGAAGCAGTGCCATTCTTTTCGATGTTGTTGAAATTAACAGAAAGAGTTTATTTAGTCACCAAGAAAGTAAATGTCGTTCTGAAATTTTGTATGTGATTTGGTTTTACTTGCCAGTAGCAAAACTTTCTCCACTAAAGATGACAGCTGCGCTTATCTCGAGCATGTATTGTTTTGCGAGCACAAGAATGAATCATCAATCAATTATCGTTAAATGATTCTAGAAGAAAAAAAATATTTCAGGGCGATCAAACTGGTAGAATGGTTATTTCTACAATTTCGTAGCATTATAAAAATAATATTCGCAGTTATAAACAAGCGACTTGAATTGAACTACAGCGTAGTTCTACGTCAACAATGCGGTCGTGTCTTGAACACAACCTCCTATAATTTTTTTTCTCAAAAAATCTGTATTAAATTTATCAGTCCAATTATGAAGCATAATTTTAGCTTTAGTATCATTGATTAGCATAGTTATTATAGATAACACGATGTTGATGGTTTCCACATGAAGCCACACAAAAATGTAATGGTTGTAATGAATTAAAAGGTAGCATAATGAGGAAACAATTCAAAAACTGAGGACTGTCAACGCTTGAAAAGGGAACATGAAGTTACTATGTTTTGATTTCACGGAACAAGGAAAAGTAAACAAAGGCGCAGATTGCATTAAAGCTGTCAATAAGATGGGTTGAAAGATAATGTTTAAGATAACGAATTTCAACTAGCCCCGGTGTACCCTATAATTTTTCATTGATGTAATATATAATTATTCGCATATATTGTTAAAAAGAGTAAGATAAAGTGTTCTGGTATCCGAATTAATCTAAGTGAGGTTTTCTTTTTTTTTCCCAGTCTAAAAATCAACAGTAAAACGTAGTTCAAAAACAGTAAAATAGGTTTGGTCATCAAATCTTTTAAACGGTTCAAACTTCGTTTAATTTTTTGGATTCTGTCGTTGTTGAATTTCTCTAGGTTATGTTTAACGGCAGATTCTAGTGAGAGCACATCTGTTGCGGGCGAATTCAGCATTTTCAATATTTTGAGCTTCAATATTTCCTGAATTGAGTTAATCCCTTCTTTCCGCTTTGAGATTCAAGTTTACTAAAAATGTCTAGACTGCAATGTGTTTTTCTAATTCGGACTAGACCGATTTTCTAGTCCGTGTTGGGAAAACGCCTTGTGGTCTACCCAAATATATGGGAAATTGGAAGTTCTATGTTAAACGCTATTCTGACATATTAGCTATAGGAAATTTTATAATTGCATTGCAATAGATTGTTAAGGAGTTCCAAATCGATTGGTAAAAAACATCATGAATCAAGCAATCATCATGAAATGTCTAAGCATAAATCACACAAAATTTGACAATTTTTTATATCGAAAACGTAATAGTGCGTCAAAATGTCTCGATCTTTCTTTTAGATATTTTTTTAATATTTGAAAAAATATTTGAAAGCAAATGAAATTTCACGTGAGTATGAACGCCCTTTTGTTTTTTACATTCTCTGTGCTATAGTAAAAAAGCTAAAATGTTATTAATTTATTACTAGCTGAGCCGGCGAACTTCGTCCCGCCTAAAACTGATGTTTTGTTATGAATTATTTCAACATTCACGTTTTCTTAATAAGCCTTATAAAACACACGAAGGACTTGCAGATGTAAATGTAGTATTTGTATTAAATAAACGAGAATTTTCATGAGTACAATGTGCAGTTTTGCTCCTCGAACTATCTACAACTGAATTATGCAACACTAAATCGAAGGAATTACATATAAACTACAGGAAAAAAAAGTTTTGGTACTTGTGAGATGTGGGGTGGGAAGAGGTAGGTGGTTGTTGAAGTCTGATACACGCAAAATGGACACTACATACTAGGAATTCATATATGAAACAATAACATCACTATTCTAGACGCTCTCAGGACGCACTGAGCCATTCAAAACGAAAACTAATGAGGGTTATACGATCATTCAAATATTCATGAATTATGTAACGCACTCAGCAAATGAGTAGAGGATGCCTTGTGGAAAATCGTTTAGAAATAAATCCAAATAGGGCTAAACATGTTTATGCAAATGACCATTTGTTACATGTTATATAGAGAAGAGGGAGTCTAAAATCAACTATACCATGCCAAACCGATATAGTGGTTCTAACATTTTCATGAAAAGTTAGATTCGTTCTTTATCGCAAACAATTAGTCCCCGATTTTTAATTTTTTTCGTTAGGGTGTTTACATAAAATATCTAAAAATCAGAGATGTGTTCTTTTTCGTTTTAAAGTTACGATTTTTCGAATTTCAACAATGGTTCAAAAAATTCATACCATTTTAAATACTGTACCGATTCAGATGACTGACATACCACATTAAAGCACTTTAGTTAGTTTTCTTTGAAAAAATATCACGATAGCGAATAAATTGGATAGGTTGCATAGATCCAGTATAGTCGCAATGAACGAAGACTAAAAACATGTTAACTTCGAAAAATCATAGCTTAAAAACGAAAAAGAACTCACCTCTAATTTTTGATTATGTTATGTAAAAATATCTCAGCTTTCAAGAAAAATATTAAAAAATATAGCGCCCTTGGTCCCGAAACAATTTTTTTCCAAAATATATATTTTTGTTATGGCTCATATGGCGTTAGCCTGACACGACCGGGAGTTCAATATTTTGACAATATTTCTTATCAGATATGTTAGTAATTTGTAACCAATTACTCGCGGTTGGCTCAAGGCAGTCTTCCATGTTTCACAAAAAACACTGCGTCCGGGATAAACATGTCCACGCTGCTGTTCGCAGTTTTGTGTTTGAATACAACCATGATTTCTTCGTACCTATGTTTGAAAATGTGACATGTTTGTATTCGTAGTATTGTTGGACATACGATGTTTAATCCTAATGTTTCACATGATGTTCGAGCATGGTATACAGTTTCTCTTGTATTTTCACCTCAAGCACTGGCAGTGAGTATAGTAGAAGAAGCGAATCGGACACCTCACCATCACCACTCAACGCGTGGTGTGTTGGTATGTTGACGTGGAAAAAATGCTTTCCTATCATGAGAATGGGTGCTTCGTAAAAAATATTGGGCAAATAAAACAAACCTTTTTATCTGTTCTGAACAAAATAAACGTCGATTGAAATCAAAGTTCTTCACAATTGATATCATTATTTAGTGCACGCATCAATTTATATATTGAATTCATGTAACATTCGCTATTGTTAGCTATTTGAACAAGTACTAAAATTGAATAGAGCGTGGCGGAGATGTTTAGTTAATTTTAATCGAATGTAAAGTATCAGAATAATTCAGCAGAAACATGTTAGGCGTGACGCTAACCACTCGACCACGGGAGCAACAATTTTGGCTGTATCTTTGAATATTTACAAATGGCCAATACTGCTTGTTCGCGACGAACGCTACCCGAACTATAAAACGAGTGAAGAAGAGGAGAAGAAATGATGATGCAATCGATGAAATGATGAATGCAATACACACATAGAATATGTAGTGTAGTGTAAATGTAGCTTTTAGTTTTTTCCTTCATTCAGTTTGTGATAACATCGAGAAATTAATGGTGTGTTTTAGCCGCTGAAATTTCTCTGCTGGTTCTGATGTGTGCCGCTGAAGGTTGCATCTAAAACATATTTTTGGGTATTTATTTATTTGGCCAGCATTTGTACGACGTCGCCCGCTGTGCAGTCGGTTCCCAGACTTCAATTGCCAACATGCACGCAAAAAAAATCTCATAGATTCTTCTTTATATTCAGAGAATGTTTTCATTGCACGAAACCAAGGTTTATTCAATCAGACTTGCAAAATGTGCATGAACTCATAGCCTCTTAGTTCGTGCAATTTTTGTAATTTTTTGGGATAGACATTCAACACTAGCGAAAATCATTCAAATAAAAACATGGAATTTTCACATCGCGTGGACATGTGTAAGTGTTTTTCGGAAGACTGGCTCAAGGTTAGTATTATAATTTATTGTCATAATCGGGATGTTGTAGTCTTCAATGCTCAGTACGTGTGCCCGACCCGGGATACTTCCTATTGGGATGCAGCTGACCATTAATCAGCAACACTCCCTAGTCTGTACCCTATATCTAGCGTGGTGCGTCAATATCGACTCGAGAAATTCAAGTTAGAGTGATCACTAGCCGGTACAATCCTCAGCTCTTGTTTTTTTTTTATAGAGGTGAGGAACGCTCTACCAGCCTTATCTGGGAAGGGTTAACTCAGACATCGAGTGGGGCTCTCACCCACTAAAACCAAGCCCTCTACTCGTTGCCTCATTCCCTCTGGGACCACATCTAGGCGACTACTTCAGGGGGCGGCTGTGCTCATGCACTTCACGATTCTTCAACGCTGACTAGCATTGATCCTTCCCTTTTTCTCTATATTCTTATTCACCATTCGTTGCTCTCCACTGCGCCTATGACCATTTTGCAGGCATCCATTTACCCGTCGAGACGTGAACCGAGTAGGAAGCGCCATCCAACTTGACGCGCGCCCCGTCACAGTCACCCTCGCAGGATTTCTCTTCCCAGCAGAGCGTCGATTAGGTAGTGCCCTCCAACATGACGCGCACTCCGTCACAGCTACTCTCGTGGGTTATGCACCAGTTTGATGATGAATTCCTTCTTGATGCTCGCTCATCTGTTTACCTGTACAATTGCATCGTTCGTACACCGATAAGGAAGCGCCCTCCTACATGACGCGCGCCCTGTCATAGCCACTCTCGCAGGATATCGCTTCCCAACGGAGCGCCGATTAGGTAGTGCCCTCCAACATAACGCGCACTCCGTCACAGCAACTATGGTGGGGTACACACCGATTTGATGACGCCCTCCTAGGCGCTCGCTCCGTCGAAATCCTCGCAGTGTTCTTCCTTCCAGTCTACCACGAGGTAAATATTACCAGCATTTTGTTGTTCCTTCTCGCCAGATTCCACTTACCCGTCGAGACGTGTACCGATTAGGAATTGCCCTCCAACGTTACGCGCACCCCGTCACAGTCACCCTCGCAGGATTTCTCTTCCCAGCGGAGCGCCGATTATGTAGTGCCCTCCAACATAACGCGCACTCTGTCACGGCTGCTTTCGTGGGGTACTATCCGGTGCTTCAGATCTCGCTTTTGTTCATATTTTATAGTCAGGCGTTATCCGCACGCTGGTCGGTCCTCCACTTCCGCTGTAGCTCGGACATGATGTGGACGATTGCACAGTTCATTGCGTTCCAGGTGTCCTCGTCACGACTCATTTCCTCCACGATGTTCCCAGCATGAAGGGTAGGCAGCCCCTCGCGCCTTGCGGTGAATCTGGGACATACGAATACGACGTGTTCCGGTGTTTCCTCCACATCTCCACACTCTGGACAAAGAGGCGATCTTGCATGTTCAAACCGGTGCAGATATTGCCTGAAGCAGCCATGACCAGACAACAACTGCGTTAGATGGAAATTCACCTCTCCATGTTTCCTGTTCACCCAGCCCATCCATCTGCCGTTTTGAGTCGCACCCCACTATTGATGTCACCTAGCCATCGACTCCGCCCTCATTAGCTTCCGGATTCCTCTATAGAACTCGCTGTCCTCCGCCAAGATGATGCCGATGGGGACAAACCTGGCTATGACGCAGACCGCTTCTGTTGATATGGTTATGTACGCACTCACGACTCGCATCGTCATGAGCCGGTACGTACGTTCCGCTGAGTTTCTAACGCCGCGATCCTGCTAGGACCAAAATTGTTGGACATGATTCTTGTCAGTGTATTGATTGTCTCTGTTGCAAGCGTAGTCGACGTGACTGTTGAAGTTCAGTCGATCATCGATCTGCACCCCCAGATATTTTGAGTCTCGCTTCGAAGTTATCAAGTGCTCTCCGATGGTGATTTCTGCACGTTGTACCGCCCTGCAGTCACTGACAATCAACATTTCCGTCTTGTGGTGGGCTATCTGCAGTTTCACACTTTGCATCCACCTTCCGATCATGTCTATTGACTCGGTCGCGAGCATTTCGACCCGTTCCAAGGATTCTCCTGTCTCGAGAATAACGATGTCATACGCGAAGCCAATGATCTCCACACCTCTGGGCAGATTTAGTTTTAGTACGCCATCGTACATACTGCTCCAGAGCGATGGGCCCTGGATAGAGCCCTGCGGAACTCCCGCCGTAGTTTTAATCTGCGCCTGGTCCGTGTTTGTCTCGTACACCAGCACTCGGTTCTCGAAGTAGCTTCTCAGTATTCTACACAGGTAGTCTGGGACTCTCATCGTGTGAAGCGCAGTCGCGATGGCCTCCCAGCTGGCACTATTGAACGCGTTCTTAACGTCGTTAAAGTTTATCGATCGGATAGGAGGGACCATTACACGATGACATCGGCGTTTCTGAGGAAGGTCCCGGAACCACGTAAGCTATAAATCGATATACAATCAATACAATAAATCGATAATCACGAAAACAAGATTTATTTTCTACGCAAATGTGATATTTTTCCAAAGAAGTCTAGCTAATTGGGTTTTATTTTGATATTTTATATTATATTATATTGATGATCATCTAAATCGGTCTAGTAGTTTAAAAGTTATGAACTTCCGAGAACAGGAAAAAGAGGAAAAATTTAAATTCCGAACTATCGGTTAATCTTGAAAAACCATAACTTAAAAAAAAGAACACATTTAGAAAAATACGAAAACCATAAAAATCAAATACAATCAATAATAACGAAAACAAAATTTGTGATTTCCTCTTCCTAAAAAGACGAGGTGATTGGCTTCAATTTGATATGTTGATCATTAGAATCGGTCCAGTAGCTCAAAAGTTATAAATTTTTGAAAAAAAGTAATTTTAGAAAAAAGGAAAAAAAAAGTTTTTTTTCGGCCACCCTAAAACGGAAATGGCCCTACCCTAACGAAAAAATAAAAATTATGGGAGGTTGTGTCCAAGATACGACCACATTGTTGACGTAGAACTACTCGCTTGTTTATACCTTCGGAAATTATTCTATAGTGCTGTGGAATTTTGCTAAGTAGCTTAGTAGAATAATCTCTGAAATGTTTTTTCATTGTAGAATCAGTTGACGAAAATTGATTGATGTCATTCTTGCCCTCGCAGAACAATACACTAGCTGATCATATGTCGCAATTAATTTCATGTCAATGCATTGAAAATTTACATCGAACGCTATTCCGCTAACGCAATTGACATAGACTCGGCTACAGTCGATTATATACATGTTGCACCAGCACCATTATTCCACATCTCATAACTACATCAATAAATCGTTGGCACCGCGAGGAAACAACAACAATGACAACACATGCAAATATCAAATATCATGCTACATGTTATTTAGTATTGCCTCATTGGAATTGCACCTCTAGGCATCGTTCGTACAACGTAAACCAAGCGCCAAACAAGCGTTCGCCATAGCACGCATATCGAGCCATATATTGGTGGCTTGAAACTACTAGGAATATAAACTCTTCTCAACATTTTGCGTTATTCTCAAAAGAAACGATTCTGTTTATATTACTGGCCTCGAAAAAAGTTGCATTACCTTCTCATGCTCGAGATAAGCGCAGCTGCCACCCTTAGTGAAGGAAGCTCTTCTACTGGCAAGCGAAACCTAATCACATACAACATTCCCGAACGACATTTACTTTCTTGGTGTCTAAACAAGCGAAATAAACTCTTTTTGTTAATATCAACAACCTCGGAAACAGTAGCATTGCTTTTTTATCAAGTTTAGCGCAATCCTAGTTGAAGGCAGTTTTGGGCCTGGCACGCAAACCAAAATAACTTATAACATTCCAGTACGACATTCAAGATGCTTGGTATTCCCCGAATGATTTTTTGGCGCACAACCTTAATGCCTGCTTCGCCATAACGTCAGTTTAATGCATTCATGCAATGTCAAAGGCACCAACGAAGTCCTTGTGATGATGAAAAACAAACAATGTTAACTTCTTGGAAAAATACTGGATTATGTCACACAGCTTGTACTCCGGTGTAACACCCATCGATGCGAATTCGCTGATGAGTTTGTCAAAGGCGACCGCCTTCACCACCAGCCGGGGGAGCTTGATTTTTGTTGCTGCCTGAGTAAAGGCGTTTATATTTTCGTCCGACACGCCGAAGTCGCCGACTTCGCTATTGTTCGACGCGGTGTCACACTCGCGAAGGCTCGGTTCAGTGCGAGCACTTTTCACTGCACCAACATCGCGTTCCTCACTAGATGACGCTTGCCTCGAAATTTGATTGCCCCTGGCAATGCGTTCGCTTTTTGCAGTGCTCGAGCCAGCCTTCCTCTTCTTCTTGCTCATCACACACTACGCGAAGCGTCCAATTTATGACGCGGAAAGAAAAACACACGATACCAATAACGCCAAAAATGAACTGAAAAAACCACACGACGATATCCAAGTTGGATTATCACTGGTGGGGTCCAATCTTAGATCGAAGCGCAGCGAAAGCAAAGTTAACTGGATTGCTCAAAAGTCCGATGCCGAATGAAAGTTTGCCTCAGCGAGACCCACTGTTTATACTCTAGGCAAGTATTCCCCTTCAATGTTCTTCTTTTCCTTTGTTCACGGATACTTTGAATCCTACGATTTCCCCTTCGCTGTTCGTCGATAAGTTGCTCGTTATTGACAGCTCTGTTCGGGAAAACACACAAATGGACAGAACAAATGTATGGGAAAATGGAAACGCTTAAAGTTTTCATGTATTTTAACCATTTACAAACCAGGAGATTCTAATGTATAGCATATTAAACAAATCTTGGGGAATTTCCGATTCGTTTGGTATGTAAATCGCCAAAATCAGTTCGCGGTAAAAATAGTTATTAACGTTAACTTTATTTCATAAAAACGTGACCTGTTTTTTGATTTGGCACCCTTAATGAAAGACGTAGTTCTACGTCAAAAAATACGGGTCTAATTGTTTGCGATAAAGAACAAATATACCACCTTTCGCGAAAATCTGAGAACCACTATATCGGTTTGATATGGAATGACTGAAATAGTAAAAAAATTGGCGTTACGTAATATTTGAATTACCCCTAGTTGCACAATTAACATATTGGACTTGTACGTAATTTATGTGTATTTTTAATTTATCATCATTCATTCATACAGTAATCACCGACATATATCGTCCGCCATCAGCAGCAAAGTTTAAGAAATAGTCGATTTTCACTGCATTTTCAACATACCCTATGGTTGAAAAAACATGGGATGAGTTTGAATTGCTCAGAGCTATACGGAAAAAAGTTTTTCAGTTTAGTTTTCAAAACCACTACACTTGATTATCCCTATTTGATTAACTGACATTTTTGCATTTTTGTAAAATCAGTGTTTTCGGACCGATCGAGTCAGCGCGCAAAAATGTTTCTTATGATTTCACGAATGAGAAAATGTAAACAATGCCGCGGATAGCGTTAAGGCATTACAATATTCTGGAAATTCTGGTAATATCACGTCAATCCATCATTCCTAGTAAAAGTTATGGTTTTCATTTCAACTTACTCCGAATTTCAACTTGCCCCAGTGTACCTTATCTGAAGACCACATCAACATGACGATACTGAGTATGAGTAGCTTCACATGAGTAGCCGAACACATGGCCTCGACGACTATGATGACGATCAGATCCAGAAGGCTCGACTGCGTCGGAGAGTGAGGAAACATCCAAATAGTTAGAAGACATGCATCTCGTTGACAATCCAGCAGTTGAATTGAATCTACCGAAGTCGATTTAAAAACTTAACTAATGTAGTTTGTGTACGGCGACTTAAAGGACTAATTGTTGTTTTGAAGGAAAAGTGAAAACCGAGGGCACATTGAAAACCCTTACATATGCCAACACGTACTAAAAATTCTCGATTGATGTCTCCAAGTCAACAGATCCTTCTCATGGTAATATTTGAAAAAAATGTTTTGGTTTGTCATATTAAAATCGACATTTGCTAAATTTTATCTATTGTAACAATGATTACAACCCTGTTGATGAACTCCGCCGAAGGAGTTATTTTCAAAATCGGAATCATCTGTGCTGCAAACAGAGCACTCCCTCAGAAGGATATTGGAACAGATTTCGTCCTGATTGGATGACGAACTCGTTGGAAGAAGTAGGTAGAAGTGTGTTATGTGCTGTGTGTTATGAAAAACCCACCTAAGTGGCCTTGGAACATTATTCATCGCATCATGAAAAACTATCTTCGTACCAACGAGAAGGGTTCACAAATGTGACGAAAAAGGAAATCAATGTGTGTGAGTTCGGGAGAGTGGGGAGCGCGGAGTGGGCGACATTGGTTGGAACGACGAAAAACAAAAACAAATAACATAATAAGGCCGCATCGGAGAGGACCTTTTCCGTCCTCAACATCGAACATGACACAAACACGGATAAAATTAATGGTTCCATTCTTTTCGCTCATGAATGTGGTCAAATGAGCCGGAATTTAGAATTTATTAGCGCGACGCATTGTTTGCGTCTGAAAAAGCAAGGGCATCATTCCATCATTAGTGTTATATCGTGCAAAAACAAAACAAAAACCCTTGCCCGAGATGCATTATTTCGTGGTGTTTAACGTTTCTTAGCAAGTATAGGATAGGTAGAAAATTTTATGTAAGAACAGAGTCTCATGCGTGTTCATTTAGTTAGACAAATATCTCAGAGCGTAGCATCGGTTTTTACCGTCCCATAGCTGATCATTTTTTAAAACAAATTGAAGCAATTGAAGTGAGTGAAAAATAGCGTAATATTAGGCTGTCAAAAAAGTCCTGCGGAATTTCCGCGAGGTGTCGTTGTATGCGCGTAATTCTAGTTGTATTCATTGTATCGAGTCATACTATAGCTTGTTGGAAAGGTATTTTTGCGCGCTATAATATAGTCCTTGACAGTGTTTTGTTTGGTTAAGTCGTTCGTGAGTTATAGTGTCGCAAATATGGAGCAAAATAAAGATAAAATCCGACATATTTTACAGTACTACTATGACAAAGGCAAAAATGCATCTCAAGCTGCCAATAAAATTTGTGCAGTTTATGGACCCGATACAGTTTCCATTTCCACCGCACAACGATGGTTTCAACGTTTTCGTTCTGGTGTAGGGGTCGTCGAAGATGCGCCACGCTCCGGAAGGCCTGTCGTCGAAAATTGCGTCAAAATCGCTGAATTAGCCGAGAAAGACCGGCATAGTAGCAGCCGTAGCATCGGCCAAGAGCTGGGGATAAGTCATCAAACCGTTATTAACCATTTGAAGAAGCTTGGATTCACAAAGAAGCTCGATGTATGGGTGCCACACACGTTGACGCAAAAAAACATCTTTGACCGTATCGACGCATGTGAATCGCTGCTGAATCGCAGCAAAATCGACCCGTTTCTGAAGCGGATGGTGACTGGCGATGAAAAGTGGGTCACTTACGACAACGTGAAGCGCAAACGGTCGTGGTCGAAGCCCGTTGAAGCGGCTCAGACGGTGGCCAAGCCCTCATTAACGGCCAGGAAGGTTCTGCTGTGTGTTTGGTGGGATTGTCAAGGAATAATCTATTATGAGCTGCTTCCCTATGGCCAAACGCTCAATTCCGGCCTGTACTGCCAACAACTGAACCGCTTGAAGGTAGCACTCATGAAGAAGAGGCCATCTTTGATAAACAGAGGCCGCATTGTCTTCCATCAGGACAACGCCAGGCCACACACTTCTTTGGTGACGCGCCAGAAGCTCCGGGAGCTCGGATGGGTGGTTCTTTTGCATCCGCCGTATAGTCCGGACCTTGCACCAAGTGACTACCACCTGTTTTTGTCCATGGCGAACGAGCTAGGTAGTCAGAAGTTAGCCACAAAAGAGGCCTGTGAAAATTGGCTATCCGAGTTTTTTTGCCAATAAGGAAGCGAGCTTCTATAACAGGGGTATTATGTAGTTGGCATCTCGTTGGGAACAAGTCATCGAACAAAACGGCGCATATTTGACTTAAAACAGATTTTTTTTTTTTTTTTTTAAATCGGGATTGCAAATACATGAAAGTAGAGGCAGCATTTTTTTTTTGTCCCTTTTTATTTATTTTAGGCTCATTGGCATTTTAGCTGTAACAGAGCCGAATTTTAATCGTGTACATGTCACATATTTATCATATCTATAATTAGCACATTACACAGTTGCCATTTTTCGGCGTTAGAGTATTCCCTTCTATACCATTTCATATAGTACACATTTACACAGTAGCAGCCATTTAGGCGTAAGAGTTTTCTATCTGTTCTTCCATTATCCAGTTAGACCGGACAGCGGAGACAGTTGATTGATCATTGTTGAGTTATTTATAGAACAGCAGCCCGATGTGTCTTGCAGAGCAGAGCAGTTGTATGGATGAATCGATCATATTTCGACCGTGGATCGATCTCCATCGCTGATGATTGTTGCGTGGACGTAGTTATTCTGTAACAACACAAAGATGGTCAATGAGGGCCCTGAGTTTCGAACTCACGATCGATCGCTTACTAAGCGAACGCGCAACCAATGTGGCTACGGAGGCCCCCGACTTAAAACAGATGATTGTAACTAATTTTATGAACAAATGAAAATTCAAAAAAAATACCGCAGGACTTTTTTGACAGCCTAATATGAAAGGTTGTGAAGTAAGATTTGCTTCATTATTGACCGATCATTTTTACTTTAGGCAATTACTTGTTCCGGTTGATGAAACGTGGAGGACAGCACTTTCCAAATGAAAGAGAAATGCAAAAATAGAACATGGTATATTTGAGGTTAACATTAGCTTCAAAGAATCGAATGTGCCTAGTCGGGGTATAAATTGTGATTTCAAATGACGCATACTCTAAACAAGTAACTAATCATTCATTCCAGAAAATGCAAGTTTTTCTTTGAAAAATGCATAAATTGACCAGAAACGGGTCGATAGTTTTATATTGCCCTCTTACCCACCAGATTACATAAAAATGAAGAAATTCAGCACCTTACATAACGAGATAACGAGATCAATTCCCGCCGGTGTGATCAGTTAGCCTTGGCAGTGAAAACATGCATTCTGCACCTTATCATATCATGCAGAGACAGAAAGAGTAAGAGAGCATCCAGGAAGTACCTTTGATAGTCCATGTTTTCGAACCACATTTGTTTTTATTTACGAAACAATCAATCAGATGCACCAAAATATCCGTACGGTAATAATAGAAGAGGTCCATATGCGCGTACTCGAGCCGCGTAATGAGTTGTTGAAATTTGAGTCACCCGACCCTGATAACCGAGCGTGTTTCCGATCCAGCTGGCATGCAAAAAGGGAAACAGACGATTCAGCTCGTTCAGCTTTCAGTTGCGCCGCGCTGATTGTAAACAAACAACCACTCATTAACGCAAAGAACAACTGTTTCGCGAGTGGAATTCTACCAGTTTTACGGGAAAACGTCGTAGCATCCCCCAGAGACGATGCAATAACCTCACGGGATTACATCATCGGGAATTCGCATTTATTGCTGACATTGCAATGGATTTGCAGCGTCAGGTTCACCGCACAATAAAGCGGTCCAGTTTTGATGTGTACTTCTTTTTTTGGGTATACATTCGAGCATGCAACCAAGGATCCCGAATTGACTCCTTTTCTAAAAATTGATCAATGCATTCAATTACGTCTCTCCACATGTCACGGGTAAGCAGTTCTAGCCTAGATTAATAATAAATTGTTCGATGTAAATGAATTGATTAGTAAACAGTAAACAGATTTGATATCTCTACAGATGTTAGCAGTCGGCGGATTAGTTTATGATGTAGTTGAAAATGCAACAGGTGGTGGTTATTGCATCATACGAAAATCGACGCTATTGTTTGTCTAGGTCGCTACGAATCGCTAACATTGAAAGGAGAAATAGTGTTACATTAAATCTATTTAACAGGCATTATTGATAAGAGCTGCGAAAGGCAGCGAAAAAGTTTTTGGGGTCAGTTTATTTTTGAACATGATTATTTTTACATGTGTTTCGAATGCATCAACATTCAGCGAACGATAAAAACAAGCGTCAATCAACAATACCAGGGGTAAACGATATGTTCTGAGATGAAATAGTAAAAGCAAATATGTGTTGTCAAAAATGACTCAATTGTTGTTTTTTGATATTTTCCTTGATGATCGATACCATAACAAAAGACGGGTGGGTAATGTCGGGGACATAACCGGAGAGACGTAGGACTATACAAAGGGGACAGCTTTTGTTAAATATATATTTTAAATATATTGTTTTATTTTCTTCTCCTACGTGAATACCTACCTATCTACCTGAAAAATGGATTAGTTTACTGTTTACTCTTTATGAATATGTTGATGGTTCTGAAAAGAACCTTTGGTGTTGTGTTTTTGTTATCACTCGATATTCCCATCTTGTTCGGTTAAACCTTCCTGTTTAGCTATTGCGTTTGCCACTCGCCACAGCTTTCACAGTTGGAAAATTTCTACCCATCCAGCTTGTGACATGTTGTTCAGTAAATTACATTTAATGCGACGTGCCGGAGAAACACTTTGCCACTCACTGAAACTAATTGTTGCCTTGATGAGTGCCGAACCGAAGCTGCTCTGTTCTTGATGCGGGTTTTCTGATTGTCGTGAGCAGCTCGACTCGAGCTTTCCGACGGCCGAAGCTCTAAAATCGCTGTTAGGTATACTGGTGCTCCGGGACCAATCCGTTCGGCCTAGTTACCCTTGCGGAGCAATCAGTGAATGCGACCAACAGGGAACTGGAGACCTGCACGGTTCGAGTGAGACTTTGCCTTTCCCTTAACTTGTCCTCCTTTGTCACGTCCACGATGCCGATGCCGTACAACCACACGGGTTTACGGTTTGAAAGAAAATAAGATATTTTTTTGGGGTCCGCGTGTTTTATACTCAAGCGGTACACACTCACAGGATAGAGACAAATCGGCAGACTCAGCCAGAGGGGCGAGTCCAACGAGACGAACGAATGAGCGTTAAAAGGGAGCGATGGCAAAAAAATACATTAGAGGCGAATGAACTTCAAAGTTTAAAGCCTCTTAAAAACAAAGAAAGAAAGAAAAATATATTCATTACGATTTGTTCGCTCGTTGGATTCACATGCAGGCTAAAAAGGGTCCTTTTCAGGATCACAAAATTATTTTCAATCTAAAGAGTTTATTGTTTTGTTATCACTCGATATCCCCATCTTGTTCGGCTAAACCTTTCTGTTTAGCGATTGCATTTGCCACTCGCCACAGCTTTCACAGTTGGAAAATTTCTTCCCATCCAGCTTGTGACATATTTTACAGTAAATTACATTCAATGGCACGTCGCATTACCACCACTCAGTATCGGATTGGAGGTAATTTTAACCTGTAATTGAACATTTGCGATGACAGTGGTACAGTGTCGACTTTCAATGTGGGGTCATAATTTGGAACTCTATGTTTACAAAAATGATCAACTAAATATGTCGCATTACAGGTCCGTCCAATTAGCTAAATGTCGAGATAAGTGTATAAGTGTTTATGGAATGGTTCCAATTTAGAAAACTTAGTACTCGTGGTTTTGAAAAAAAGCCATTTCGGACACCCTCGATGCCGCCTTGTTCTGGATTTGCCACCAAAGCAGTTTGTATAAACAACAAACTTTTTTTCTTCTGCGTCTGCCTGTTGAGGTCTTGATGTCCACCGAACCAAAGCGCGAGCAGTTTTGCCAGCCAACTCGATCACTTCGGCAGCCGAAACTCTATAACGGCTGCTAGGTGGACTGGTGCACTGACACTAACGCGCTCGGCCTAGCTACCCTTGCGGAGCAATTGGCGAATACACCTACGGGAAACTGCAGTCCAACACGGTTCGAGCGGGATTTTCCCTTTCCTTTCAATTTTCCTCCTTTGCCATGTCCAGACATGGCTGCTTGTGTTAGTTTGATGATGTGATGTGATGCGAAACGATGTGGTGTACGAATGAGAATTATCGTTACGGAAGGAAGGAAGGAAGGTATTGTATTATAGAGACTTTAAACTTTTGCAGTTCATTCGTCTCTAGCCTTGAGAAAGGCCCTTTGAAAACTCTACTCTACTCTATTACTCTACTCCAGCGCTACCACCTCCGCCCTCTTGCCTTGAGAAAGGCACTCGATCCCTCGCCGTCCAGCTCGTCCAGCAACGATGTTGTCCAGTCGGTGTCCACACAAAGAATGATCGTTACGGCAGCGGAGCGGGGATTTTTAAGCTGACTGGCTGGCTCGAGAATTACGCATGTGTGAGACTGCGACCAATGTTTCGTTCATTTTTTTCTTTTTCCTTTCCAATCGTGCTTCATTGTATTTCGCTGCTGCTGTGGTTGCCCGTTTTGGTCGGTACGATTTGAGGAGCACAAAATGGACCAATCAAAAATGGGCACATAGTGCATTTGGACAATGCTTGATATTTCACAATTATTCAATTATTTATCTCAAGAAAAATGAAATGTTATTCGTTATGATAGATGCGTAGATATATTTCCTATCAATTGATGAAAAAACCTTTGCGATCTATTGAGAAATGCTCGAGTTATAAACGTTCCAAATCTTGCATTTTTTCCTACTTGTTCAGTGCCTAGATTTCCATTTCACCCCCTATATCTTCCGGTTAGACGTAGTCCTACGTCAAAAGCAAGGGCATCAATTCATCATTAGTGGTATATGGTGCAGAAAAAAAACCACCAAAAAATCAGTGCAAAATTTGTTTAGCCTTCCTGTACTTGCGTGCATAATCATATCCCATATACTCGCGCACGGTGTCACAAACCGAAAGTCGAACTTCTTCGTAATATTGCTATTGTATATTTTTTTAGCATTATTGGTATTTATTTGAAAAAGATGGTATAATTGAATGAAAAGTGTCCAGAAAATATGTTTTCTTCTTCTTCATTCAGTTTTAATAGTCATCTAATTCAGCCTCTTCGAAACAGAGAAATTTTTGATACTTCAACACAAATAACGAAATTCGACTTTTTTCCTGTTATTAATTGAAAGTAAGCAACTGAATATAATTAATGAAAGTATAAAGAGCTATGATATAACATAAAAACGTATTTATCGATTTAGATTTCATTAGCAAAAGAATCAGAGCATACCATAACGGCATGATCGAGACAAACATATCTTTTACATTTCATACAGTTGTAGCGTGTTTTTAAGGTCTTTATTGAAGAGAATAATGTATAACGACCTTCTAGAATCTAGATAGTTACCACATGATAAGGGTATATCCAATATCCTTTGTTTCTGTGTTGCTTGTTTTTTATGGGGCATAAAAAGATAACAAAAAGATTTCTAGGAACTTCCTGCGACTTCCTCGATGTTGTTCCCGAAGTCCGAAGCTGTAACTGGAAAAATAACCATAAGCCACCGATTGATTTATAGTTTACAGTTTACAATTCTTTCGCAAGTGCAATTCTTTCCCAAGTGTGTATATGTGTGACTATTGTATTTAGTGAACAACTATACGAATGTCAAACATTTGTACTTTACTTTTTCACGTATGAATCTAAAGATGAATAGTATATGAATCCGTTCAATCCGGTGACAAAAAGGAATAAAATCAAATAAGAATAGTCCGAAAATGATATAATGCATTTTATTTAATAAATATTCCACGCCACTGACATTAATTTATACATTTCATTGAACAATATTCTGAAATAGCAAAAAAGTCAATTGTTCAAAAAAGTTACTCCTATATTCGTGTCGGTGTCTCAGACCGAAAGTGGTGAAAAGGTGATACACGTCCCCTTCGTACCAACTCATACGATAGCTAAACGATTTTACTGCAGGAGTAAAATGCTGACTTGAAGAAGGTAGCCTCAGCTCCCGTTCTGAAATAGTAGTATTCAAATGCAGAGTGCCAAGGAAAATATACTATACTAGTGGTCAATCTATAAATATAAAAATGGATTTCTGTCTGTCTGTCTGATTCTTATGGGCTCGGAAACTTCTGAACCGATCAACATGAAAATTGGTATGTAGGGGTTTTTAGGGCCGGGAAAGGTTTTCGTGATAGTTTGAGACCCCTCCTCCCTCTCTATTTGCATCTGCCATACAAATGAAACACAAATTTCTACATTACTCAGGAATGAATCAAGCGAAATTAGGCATATTGAGGTTTTAGAGTGCAATAAATGTTTCTATGATGGTTAGACTCTCCACCCCCCTCTCTAAGGGGGGCTGCCATACAAATGAAACACAAATTTCTGCATTACTCAAGAATTATTCAAGCAAACGAAACCAAATTTGGCATGTGGAGGTTTTAGAATGCAATAAATATTTCTATGGTGGTTAGACACTCCTCCCGCTCTCTAAGGGTGGGCTGTCATACAAATGAAACACAAATTTCTGCATAACTCGAAAACTAATCAAGCACAATTTGGAATGTGAGGGTTTTTGGGTATGGGAAATGTTTCTATAATGGTATGACACCCCTCCCTCCTCTGGAATGGAGAGGGGGTCCCATGAAAATATTACACATATTTCAACCAAAAAATTTCCAACGAACCATGGCAATTGACAATTTTCGGAAAACTCTGAAGGAAAAAGGGAAAATTCGTATAATAAAATTCCCATATGTTCTACAATTACATAGTGACAAGTGCTGTTAGTCCATTTGATGTTTGCGCTAGCGAAATTGGTCTTCGTTCGAAAACTGGAAATGGATTTTAATGTGATGAAACATACTCCTATATCTTCTTCTATCTATACCAATAAAAAAGGATTGCCGGATGTGTTGGTAAGAGTAGAACTCGAGGAAGGAATTGTCCGATTTATGGCTGTCTTTATTATGTCATATTTTCTGTAGAAAACTTTTATACCATGTAACGGAGAAACATGTTATTTGCAAGTGGTTGAAAAATCTTGAATTGTGTCTGAAAAAAATCTTATATTATAATGATGAGTTTTGTTAGAAATACTAGGCATTTCATAGTAAAAGGTAAATTCAACGGGCTCGAATAGAAGATCAATCAATGAACAGTTCTGCGATTGGACCAATGAACTTGCTCATAGTAAGAAAACATGAATGTTTGAAGGTATTGATAACTAAAAACAAATTTTGGGCAGGACGAAGTTTGTCGGGTCAGCTAGTGATTCTATAAATATACTTCTTTTGAACTAGTTGCTATAGGGACCAAGCAGAAATATTCAAACAAATCAGCTATTTCAACAACATTCGAAGAATAAGTAATTTTAAACAGAAAAAAATTAGGTTGGTTTAATAAAAATATTGTGCATCATTTTAATAAAAATATTGTGCATGGTGTGCCCTTTTTCCAATCGTCCTCAAAAAATCATGAAATGGTAAATTATCAATATACTGAAATACCATTTCATTGAAAAACCATTATTCTGCACCATGTTAATTACATACATTGAATGTAACTTTTAAGATTATGCCATCATATTTTTTATCATGAAAGTCTGTTCTTTTGACGTAGGACTACGTCTAACCGGAAGATATAGGAGGTGAAATGGAAATCTAGGCACTGAACAAGTAGGAAAATATGCTAGATTTGGAACGCTTATAACTCGAGCATTTCTCAATAGATCGCAAAGGGTTTTGCATCAATTGATAGGAAATATATCTACGCATCTATCATAACGAATAACATTTCATTTTTCTTGAGATAAATAATTGAATAATTGTGAAATATCAAGCATTGTCCAAATGCACTATGTGCCCATTTTTGATTGGTCCATTTTGTGCTCCTCAAATCGTACCGACCAAAACGGGCAACCAGAACAGCAGTGAAATACAATGAAGCACGATTGGAAAGGAAAAAGAAAAAAAATGAACGAAACATTGGTCGCAGTCTCACACATGCGTAATTCTCGAGCCAGCCAGTCAGCTTAAAAATCCCCGCTCCGCTGCCGTAACAATCTTTTTTTTTTTCAGCCATTCTTTGTGTGGACACCGACTGGACAACATCGTTGCTGGACGAGCTGGACGGCGAGGGATCGAGTGCCTTTCTCAAGGCAAGAGGGTGGAGGTGGTAGCGTTGGATTAAATAGAGTAGAGTTTTCAGAGGGCCTTTCTCAAGGCTAGAGACGAATGAACTGCAAAAGTTTAAAGTCTCTATAATACAAGACCTTCCTTCCTTCCGTAACAATCATTCTCATTCAAACCGTACACCACATCGTTTCGCATCACAACACATCAACAAATCAACCCAAGCAGCCATGTCTGGACATGGCAAAGGAGGAAAAGTGAAGGGAAAGGCAAAATCCCGCTCGAACCGTGTTGGTGTGGAGTTCCCCGCAAGGGTAGCTAGGCCGAGCGCGTTAGTACCAGTGCACCAGTCCACCTAGCCGGCGTTATATAGTTTCGGCCGCCGAAGTGATCGAGTTAGCTGGCAAAGCTGCTCGCGACGATAAGGAAACCCGCATTCGGAACAGAACACATTCGGTTCGGTGGACATCAAGACAATAGGCAGTTGCAGCGAGTGGCGAGTGGCAAACGCAATCGCAAAACGGCAGCTGGTAGCAGAAGAAAAAAGTTTGTTCTTTATACAATCTGCTCTGGTGGCAAATCCAGAACAAGGCGGCATCGAGGGCGTTCGAAATGGTTTTTTTCCAAAACCACGAGTACTAAGTTATCTAAATTGGAACCATTCCATAAAACACGGCGCTTATCAGGGCCATTTAACCTTTCAAAAAAGAGTTTACGAAATACAGTTCAATGCTTTCTAAAATAACATCCAAAATAATAATAAAACACAAATTGATTTTTTCATAATTTGTTTGCCAGGATCTGATGAGTATGTGAATTTGGCAGTTGTTCTGAGCTTATTGATAGTTGGGGACTTTCCTGATTATTCAATTTTCACCAATTCTTAAATTGTTTCCAGATTGAAAGTACAGTAATTTACAATTAGTTCGACATTTAGCTAATTGGACGGACATGCAATGCGACATATTTAGTTGGGCATTTTTGTAAACATAGAGATCCAAATTATGACCCCACATTGAAAGTCTACACTGTACCACTGTCATCGCAAATGTTCAATTACAGGTTAAAATCGCCTCCAATGCGACACTGAGTGGTGCTTCGGCACGTCGCATTGAATGTAACTTACTGTACAACATGTCACAAGCTGGATGGGAAGAAATTTTCCAACTGTGAAAGCTGTGGCGAGTGGCAAACGCAATAGCTAAACAGGAAGGTGCAACCGAACAAGATGGGGATATCGAGTGATAAAAAAAAACACAACACCAAAGGTTCTTTTCAGAACCACCAACATGTTCATAAAGAGTAAACAGTAAACTAATCCATTTTTCAGGTGGATATGTAGGTATTCACGTAGGAGGAGAAAATAAAACAATATATTTAAAATATATATTTAACAAAAGCTGTCCCCTTTGTATAGTCCTACGTCACTCCGGTTATGTCCCCGACATTACCCACCCGTCTTTTTGATCACAAGAAATAAATATTCGCTCGATTAATCGAATACTGAAAGACAATTATTCAAATGAATCGAATATTTAAAAATGACCCCATGATTAATCAACAATCGAATAAACGAAAAATTTAGACATCTCTACATGCATGTATTTGGAAAGCGGATTCCCCCAGGTACATTGATTTTGAAGTCCGTGTTAGGGAAACACATCACGGTGGGAAGAAAAAAACCCCGACTTGTATGTATATTTGCGAAGCGGATTTCCACAGGTACATCGATTTGGAAGTCTGTGTTGGGAAAACCGTAAATCGGGCCAATTGAAACTTGACAGTTAGGGTGGTTAGATAATCCTTGACGTTTTACAGTTATTCTATTGATCTTATGAAAAATAACATGTTATTAATTGTGGTAGACGCGTAGAAATATTTTCTATCAATTGATGCAAACATCTTTCCGATATGTTAAGAAATGTTCGAGTTATAAGCATTCGAAATACGGGTAGGGTTAGCACACAAATCGGCAGAACAAATGTATGGGAAAAAGGAAATTAATCCAGTTTTCATGAATTTAAACCGCTTAGAGATTAGCGAATTGTAATGTATAGCATATCAAACAAATCTTAGAGAATTTCCGATTCGATTGGTATGCAAATCATGAGAATTCGTTCACAGTGAAAATAGTTATTAACGTTAACTTTATTTCATAAAAACGTGACGTGCCCCACGATTTTGTTTGTTTTTTGCCTATTTTTTCGGAATGTTTTCATGATGTATTGTATTCTATTAATCAAATCATGCCGGCGACTCTTTTGAATGTATGTTATTCATAACGTAGTTTGTTCTCCAAGTCAAGTCGATTCATTTGATACACATATCTCAATTAACTTTTCATTTAAACTAATATGAAATTAGCCATTTTATAGCGGCGGCCAAATTGGATTTTCCAAGATAACTGAGTACACAGTATTATAATGACAGCAAAGATAAACGTGTGTTCCAAATTTCAGATCAATTAGTCAAAAGGAACGGGGTCAGATTTTTGTTAATGTGGGACAACCATACAGACATACCAACATACATACAAACAGGTCCAATTGGATGAAACCGTTTAAAAAAGTAATTGACTATTTTGTTACAGCGTCCATCTTGGAATTATAATTGCAAACAACTGTGTTCTACTAGTCAAGCCCTTTCATTCGATATCCATGTTGATGAGGGTTTCGAAACAAAAATATATATCGCCATTTTGTTGCGGCCATTTTGGATTTGCATTTCTCATGAATAGCTGTGTTATACTAGTCTAGCCCTTTCATTTGGTACCCATATTGATTGGGTTTTGAAAAATATTTTGTTGTGGCGGCCATTTTGGATTTGCATTCCTCATGTATAACTGTGTCCTACTAGCCAAGTCCTTTTATTTGATACCCATATTGATGGGGTTTTGAGAAAATATGTAATCCGCCATTTTGTGATGGCGGCCATTTTTGAATTGCATTTTCCATAAATATCCATATTTATTTTTTTTATTTATTAATAATTAACAAAATACTAAACTACACTAAATCTCGATTACGCAAGGGATTCTTTAAAGTTTCACAACTAATATTGAAGTCGAACAAATGAAAAACAGAATTAAACATATAACACATAGCACAAATTGGTTCGTTTTGTCCGTAAACTGTCCGGTGGGAAGAAATACGAAGAAAAGTCGTAGAACGGAGAAACCTCGAAGTCACATTCACGGTTAGTTTAGCTAGAATATTAAGAGCGTCGATTATCCCAAGAAGGAGTTTTCCAACGAAGATCGCGCGCATATCATCTCTTCTTTTAGCCAGTGTGTCCATGTTCAGCAGCTTGCATCGACCTTCATATGGAGGAAGCGCCAACGGGTCCCTCCAAGGAAGTTTCCGAAGCCCAAACCTGATAAATTTCCTCTGAACAGACTCAATCCGTACAGACCAAATATCAGTGTAAGGACTCCAGACAACCACTGCTGTTTCAAGGATTGAGCGGACGAGTGCATAGAAGAGGGCTCTTAAGCAGTACGGATCACGAAAGTTCTTAGCGATTTTCATTATGAATCCCAGATTTTTGTTCGCTTTAGCGATGATGTTACTGTAGTGATTCAGGAAGGTAAATCCACTATCCAAAAGGACACCTAAATCTTTGACTACTTTCACTCGTTGAATTTTTTGCTGGTTAATAGAATAGTCATATATTGATGAGGTTTTGGAAAAACGCATATTGATGGAGTTTTAAGAAAATTTGTAATTCGCCATTTTGTAGCGACCGCCATATTGGATTTTTAAAATCATAAAATACGCAGTTTTAAAATGACTGCAGAGATAAAGGTGTGTTCCAAATTTCAGATCAATCGGTCAACAGGAAGGGGGGACAAATTTCTATAAATGTGGTAAATCGCTACAGACAAACAAATAAAACGGTTTAATGAAATGATGACGACCACAATTTATGGGCTAATATCTCTTTGGGAAAATAATGACCAACGACTAATGACTAACTTTTATTTGACAAATACATTGTGTATAGGATTAAGAGAGATCTATTGGACAATTCCAAATGAAATCGATGAATGACAAAACATGAGTATTTTTGATTCGAATGAGGGCTTGTATTCCGTTTTGGGTTGGAGGAAATATGAGACTTCGGAAATTAGACAATTTGACTCAAGTGCCACTTTTGAAAAGGGCATATTGATTTTAGTAAGAGAAATCTTTGATAATTTATATCTCAAAAGCTATGAGTTGTACCGAAATAGTGTCTTGTTATAGAGTATTGATGTTTAAACGTGAAAAAATATACATTGAGAAAAAAATAGTACTCTATTTATTATTTACAAAAAAAAACATTAATTCGCAATATCTGATAAAGTTAATCAGTTTATATTTATATAGATATAAACGCCATCATCCGCAAATTTTTAAAGGTATCTAAAAGGACATTGCATCCCATTAACTTAAGTTTCTCAATCACTGAGACGGTTAAGAAATGTTTTTCAGATGAACGTTTCTTACCGTTTTTCGGAAACGGCATGCAATACGAGAAAATTTTGTTGCAGTCTACTGTGGTATACTGTTATTCACTCTATAAGGAAGATTGTCCGACTGATGAACGATGTTTGAATTTAAGTAACTTTATATACATATACAGAGGTACCGTCAAGATACCTGACTTCAGGTATAATCTAGGTATAACGTAAAAAAGGTAATTGTTTTTGTACCCATAACGTCCGGTTGAATCAGCGGAGTTTATTTGCTTTGTTGGGATTTCAATTCTACATTTGGAAACTGTTCGTGTTTTGATTCTACAACACGATGTTAAAAGTTTGTTTTAAGACAAAAAAAGATTTTTTAATATTGCTACGTTTTATATTAAGCCACATGTCTTCAAATGTTTTTCAACGTAACTCCTAAATATATATTGTTATCATATTTATTGTAAAAATTGTTGGAAATTCTAATCAAATTCATTAAATTTCATGAACATGACGGTATAACACGACAAACATATTGTAACGTTTTTAAGCGTTGGGTGCAAATTTGTAACGTTCGTGTCAGGACGGCTAATCAATCTTAAAAATTCTACGCATTTGAAGAATGGCCAATCCTGTACTGTTTCCGTCCCTGAGCTAAACTACTTCGCTTAAGCGCCAACGATCCTCGAAGAAGATCGATGCGAAGTAGCGTGTTACTTTGCCGGCTAGCACTCGCAGGGCAGGTTAAGTGGACGTAAAACCACTTCTAGCACAACTCAAAGGCTCAATTAAACGATTAATCACACACTAGTGGCCAATCATGCCGAAATTTAACGAAATCGAAATACCAATATATTTTATGAAATATCTCTTCATAAAATATAATCAATCTTTATTAACGATAGTTTAATTCAATGGATGTACTTTAGGGTGGCAGCGAAAATGGTCGTGTCAAATTTCAAAAACCGACCATGTACCTTTTTGTCTATTGGCCCAAAAAAAAAAAGATCTGTGCAAAGTATCAGCTCAATCGGACATAATTTAGGAGTGCCTCAAAGCGCTCAAAGTTTTGATTTTTAGATCCTCGAAAATCTTCCAAGGGGAGAGTAAAGGATATTTGGAAAATCGAAATTTTTTTTTTCGATGCCAAATGACTTTAAAATGCATGAAACGTCGAGATCTGGTGTTATTCCGAAATAGGGAGGATAGTAGACCGATAACTTTAATATCGTTCAAATTGAATGTGCCTGAATCGTTGGAAAGCTTGATAAATTCCAAGAATATCTGGCCATCCGGTATTTCGATTAGTCCTTTTTTAGAGCATCCGCCAGTGCGTGCTCGCAGAAATCTAACGACTCCTCGAACTCAACATCAAATCAATGTCCAACATGTCCGTCGGTTGAGCCCGAACAGTACCCCAGCGCATTCGGAACCATTGGCCAATCTAGACCCGCAACGCGCTCTCCCTCGAAGAGTACCACCCCCTCCACCGCAACTGAACATTTTGAGAGTAACGAGAACGAGTCTGGTGTGAGCTATCAACTTCTGATTTATTATCAGAATGTAGGTGGTATGAATACTTCAACGGCTGATTACTATCTCGCCTGCTCCGATACCTTATTTGATGTATTCGCTTTCACTGAAACGTGGCTCAACGATAACACGCTGTCGCAACAAATTTTTGATTCTTCGTACATGGTATACCGTTCAGATCGATCTGCTGAGAACAGCAAGAAAGTAACTGGGGGTGGAGTTCTGCTGGCAGTCCGCTCGAATATAAAATCCCGTGAATTATTCCCCCCCCGATGGGCGCACTATTGAGCAAGTTTGGGCAGCTGTTTCGTTGCACAATCGTACGATTTTTATTGGTGCAGTTTACATCCCTCCTGATCGAACCAATGATTCAGCTGTAATAGATCAGCATATCGTGTCGCTTCGCTGGATCACACAACAAATGGAATTAAGTGACAACATAGTCTTGCTCGGAGATTTTAATTTACCCGGTATCGATTGGACACAGAGCGCCTCGGATTACTTGTATCCAGTTCATTCACATTCTACTCTGAATCGTTTGTCGGAACGGCTTCTTGATAGTGTCAGCACGGCCGGTTTATGTCAGAAGAATCATATCTTCAATAACAACAACCACATTCTTGATTTGTGTTTCATCAGTTCAGAACTCGCTCACAACACGGTAGTCATTGAAGCACCCGCTCCTCTGGTGAAATTATGTCGACATCATCCCCCACTTCTGATATCTATATCTATTTCGCCACCGCTCGTCTTCGCCAACACTGCTGAATCAACTTATTACAATTATCGAAAAGCTGATTACTCGTCAATGAACCTTTATTTCCTTGGTATCAACTGGAATGATGTTTTGGAGAACCAGGATATAGACAACGCCACGTCATCAATGTACAATGTTTTACTTTACGCGATTGAACAGTTTGTTCCCAAGAAGAAGGCTAATAAGTCGCTCAACCCTCCGTGGACAAATGCTAATCTCAAACGCTTGAAGTCACTGTAAAGATCATACCTTCGAAAATTTGCTAAGCGTCGCAATGATTTTTGGAGAAGTCAGTATTCTTTTGTGAACAGAACCTACAAACGCCTGAACAAAGTTTTACACGCCGACTATTTAAATGGCATTCAAACGAATCTGCGTGCTCACCCAAGTGGGTTCTGGAAATACGTCGATAAACAAAGGAAAGAGTTTGGTTTACCCACCGTGATGACACGTAACGATACTGAAGTTTCCACCAGTGAAAGCATTTGCGAGTTGTTTCGTAAGCAATTCAGTGGTGTTTTTGTCAGTGAAAGTCTTGATAGTGATCAAGTCTCTGCAACCGTTAAAAATGTACCCAGCCTGTCATCGGTCGGAGCCTGCCCTACGATTAATCGTAATGTTGTACAAGATGCCTGCTCTAGATTGAAGAAATCTACGAATGCTGGACCCGACAGCAGTCCATCTATCGTACTGAAGATGTGTTCCAGAAGTCTCTCGCTACCGTTGAGTATTTTATTCCACCGCTCCATCCTGAGTGGGACTTTCCCGACTGCTTGGAAAAATTCTTTTGTTTTTCCTGTATTCAAAAAAGGCTCTAGGAAGGATGTAACTAATTATAGAGGAATCGCGTGCCTTTGTGCCATCTCCAAGCTATTCGAATTCATCGTATTGGATTTTATCACCCATGCTTGCAACAATTACATCGTCGAGGAACAACATGGTTTCGTGTCTAAACGGTCGACTTCCACGAATCTTCTTCTGTACACATCATACATCGCTCGTTCACTTGAACTGCGACAGCAAATCGATGCGGTATATACCGATTTCTCCGCAGCATTCGACAAAATCAACCACAACATCGCTGTAGCTAAGCTTCAACGTCTTGGTTTTAAAGGTCCCTTCTTATTCTGGCTACGGACTTATCTCACTGATCGTATTATGTCAGTGAAAATTGGAGACACTATATCTTCTCCTTTTCGTGTAACGTCTGGTGTTCCGCAAGGGAGCCACCTCGGCCCATATATTTTTCTGCTATACCTTAATGACATTAATTTTCATCTGAAGTGCCTGAAGCTCTCCTACGCCGATGACTTCAAGTTGTTTTTCCGTGTGAATTCCACTGGATATGCAGAGTTTCTGCAAGAGCAGCTGAATAATTTTGCTGAATGGTGCGCAACGAATAGAATGATTTTAAATCCATCCAAATGTTCGGTTATTTCGTTTTCTCGTAAGCGCACATTGATATGCTTTGAATAAAGACTGCACGGTGAAATTTTGAAACGTGTGGACATTATTAAAAACCTTGGAGTTATGTTAGACTCTAAACTAACCTTTTGTGATCATATAGCTTACATTACTTCTAAAGCATCCAAAGTCCTCGGCTTTATTTTCCGTGCCAAGAAGCAATTCACAGATGTACATTGCATCAAGGCCCTATATTGTGCATTGGTTCGATCCGTTCTAGAATATGCTTGCGTTGTATGGTCACCATATTACCAAAATAGTGTACAACGTATTGAGTCGATTCAGCGAAAATTTGTTCGATTTTCCTTGCGTAATCTGCCATGGAATGACCCATTTAATCTGCCCAGCTACGAGGATCGCTGTAGTCTCAAAGGATTGGATTCATTGGGCTCTCGAAGGAATGTTACCAAAGCGCTTTTTGTATCTGATATTATTTTATCAAATATCGATTGCCCCGAACTGCTATACTTAATTAATTTTAACATTAGTCGTCGCGTACCCGTAACTACTTGTACCTTCCACCATCTCGAACAAATTACGGCTACAATGAACCCGTAACCAGTATGTGTCGTGTGTTCTATCTTTGTAGTTCGTCTTTTGATTATCACCTTTCCCGTTCGTCCCTCAAAGCGCTCTATTCTGCTATTCTTAAGTAGTTATAATTGTTATAGGTTTAATATTTAGTTCTATAGTTTTATTATTAGTTTTATTATTTAATAATTAATTCTCGGTCATTAGGGCAAACATGTTAAGCCTGTTGATGTTTGTAAAATAAAAAAAAAATACCAGTACTGGTGCTAAGGTCACAAAACGTCATGAAACGTTTTGTTGAAAAATTAAGTTAAACGTTAGTTTGAAATTTTTTTAAAAGAAATTTCAAAACCTTGGAAAAAAATATCAATCTATGTTTTCATTGTTTTCTGAATTTTCATTTTTTAATCTATGTTTTCATTGGTTTTCTGTGTTGTCAGGGTACTGATTTTATTACCTACACTCAGTTAAATTAAAATTAAAGGGTTTGACATTTCAAAATCTGATTTGATCAACCTATGGTTTGAGCTGTTTCCGAGAAAACTGAGCCGCAACACTAGTTTTTCAACTAGCAATAATCGAACCTCGGATGTACCTCATTGGTTACGATATCGCCACTGCGCAAAGCTGCAACACTAGTTGTCTGGTCAAGAGAAAAAAGTTGTCCTCCATGGTGCTTTTTTGTAAAATTTATTCATTCCACTTGTTTTAATAGTAGTTGTAACTATCTTATTACTGTGGTATTACTGTGGATGGTAGAGAACCACTTGTTGTGAGCCAATACATTTAACGTCTATTATTATGGTTTTCATGTGTTGAGAATATTAACGAATATTATATACGATGGGAGCCACTGACGAAAAGTCCCTACAGATGATTTCTGATGAAAAATCTTTTAAATTTCATGAAAGAATACTTTCGAAAATTTCACTACGTTTGATCAATTTCACCCCGCGATCATTTTACCCCCGAATGACGGTACACCATTTGTTTTGTTTATTTTGTTGCATGAGCTTACATTGTAGATCCGAAATGGAATGATTACAGTGAAACACTTATCAACTTGTTGCATTTTCAATAAATTTAAACAGAATTTGCTGCCGGTGCTCTAAAACTTCTGTTTTCTACATAAAAATCACAAATTGATATCATAAATTTTGAGCAGTCCTTAAAAATGGAGTATTGCCAGATACTTTTGGAAGTATGTTACTTTTTCATAAACAACAGAAACGTATGGTTACGCTACGCGCGTAGGTAACTAAGAAATTTGTAAATTCTTTTTCAATCACTTTACTTTAGTTCACTTCATGTAGCTATGTAATCACTTTATCATCGCTTAAATTAAATTAATAGATGAGTTCATTATTATTTAAGCTCCAATGAAGCTTCACAAAGTGTTCTCACAATATGCACAATGAAAACTGTACAGTAGTAAGCTTGCTTTCGCATGAATTTCTGGTGTGTAAGTTAAAAGCTTCCAAAACAAGAGGTTACGTCTGGGTGCAAGGTTTTGAGCGTTAATAACTGTTTACCGGCTGAACGAATTGGTATGATAATCGCTTCATTCGAAAGATAAAATGTCTACGTGTGATGTTTTTTTTCAGAACTCGAGACCAAAGTACAAGCTTGTTATACAGGGCACACATGTCTATAGTGACTCGCCAGAAACTCCGGGAGTTTGGTTGGGAAGTAATAATGCATCCAATGCGAACCAAGCACCTAGTGATTACCACCTTTCTCTCGCATTGAAAAATTTCCTGAGTGATAAGAAATTGAACCAAGAGAAGATTGTGAAAATCGATCACTATAGTTTTTCGCCAATAAGAACCGAGACTAAGACAAGCTATGAAAGTCTCTCTCATAGAAGTCTTGATTGTTATTGGCGAAAAACTATAGTGATCGATGTTCACAATTATCTCTTGATCCCAATTTATTATCACTCAGGATGTTTTGCAATACGAGTAAAAGGTGGGAATCACTTGATGCCTGGTTCGTTGCCTTTACCTTTAAAATGACGGCAAAATACACAAAAAACGGTACATATTTGACCCAAATCGGGCAATCGTGAATATCACAAATAAATTTTTGAATTTAACGCAATAATAATTCTACTGAAATGTTAGTCATTCTTATAACAACTTGATTCACGTAATACAACATAGACAGTATCTTCAAAGTTTCATATGAGAACTTGTGTTGATTAATGGGGGTAGATTTTTAAGCCTCGTCGACCCCCAAAATCAGTTTTCGTTTGTGTCGACCCCTGGGAAACCGAGATCGACCCCAAGGGGTCCATATCGACCACTTTGAGAAACCCTGGTTTAGAGAGTCACATGTATTTGTGAAACTCTTAACATGTGTCCTAGCAATTAAACCTGACCTGTAATCACTCAGTTGTGATTTTTCGGTAGTTTAGAATTTGTTTACGCCTGAAAATCTCTCACTCGGTCAGAGCATTTAGGTCTGGCAAGCACGATTCAAGTTCTACAATTTTCTTCCAATTATCGAATGGAATGCTCGAACATTCCAATCCATTTTTCATCGATTTTAGTATTAACGTATGCATTAAAAAAATGGACTAATTTCGGATGGCGATGAAAAAAAAACTACAAAAGAAAATTTAATGGAACAAATTTTCCTTAAATCGTAGGTTTATCAAGCCTACAACAAAAATGATTCGAGGCTGTTGATTCGCAGCAGCCGCGCTGTCAAGCAACGTGATGACTTTTCCATACTGCCAGCTCCAACCCGCAGCGAAGGAGTTGGACATTCTGAGGCATTTTGTGTCCGCCAGATATAGCCAATCTGGTATTTACAATATCCTCTCTCTGCCGCTCCTTAAGCCGGTGACCGAAGCAACCGGTCAAATGATGAAGGAGAATCTGGCAAAAAAGGACTTTTTTTATGCGGAAGTGTCAGACGAGACCGGCCTTATCTGCGCAGCAGGCAATCATCCAGGAGGAGTAGCTTAAGGTACCGGCGAAAAACTTTTTTCCGGTTAATGAAGTGAAAAACTTCTTTTCGTACTCATAATGAAAGACAAAACGTACTTGATGCTAGAATTCAACGAATGCACCGGATACTTTACGTTCCCCAGATAAGTGATGGCGACGAATATATCACCAACATCAAGTTCTCGAAGAAGATCATTCCCTGACAAACGAGAAGGGAATGTCCAAGCCGCTCTTCTTTCGAGTCATATGGTGAACTGGGAAATATACAGTACGAAGTGCTTGCCGGAAGTTGCGAAGGTTATGTGGTCGAACTTGGGATCAGCAAATTATGCCAAAAGATCACTGGAGGATGGATCGGTTGGATATAAACCGCCAACCTTCCCAACATCCCCCAGCTGCGACCGATAGAAAACTTTTGGGCGAATGGCCAAAATGGAGAGACAGCCGACCACCAAAACCACGGAATGATAAAAGAACACGCTGACATACATCTTCTCATCGGTCATGGTTGAGGTTCCGGCCAACGATGACCCGATGGACTACCGTCGGAAGAGTCGTCCACTGACTCTTTTTGGCGTTTGTCTGAGGCCCCTACAGACGAGCAAGATGAACCAGCAAACAGCTGATTACCAAACGATTGTGATTGATGGCGTGGTCAGTCACTTGCTCGTGGATTTATCTGGTTACACCAGAGAAAATTAGAAGCAGAACCAAAAAAACCATCGATTGAAGGTTATTGCCTTCAAATGAACACAACAAATCACCATGGTTGTGCTATTAAATTTAATAGTCACTTCACCTACCTGAGTTTGTTCGTGATTCGTTCGCGATTTAACTGTTTACGGGGAAAAAAACTGAATAATATGTGGAACACTTCTCTAAACTAAAAAAAAATAATTACAATAAATTGAAAACGATTACTTCGACTCACTTTTCATGTCTGCAAAAAGCGCACACGTCGATTTATTATCGAGAATATTCTTAAACTTTGATTGTTCTACTCGGAAGTCAATTTGTAAAGAGGCTTGATATTACTTAATGTGGCACACAGAGTCTCAACTCGTACCGCGAAACAATGGGTATTAATCGTTCATCTCGCAAAAATATACCTGCGTGTGAATGTTATGTTACGCTACAAAATGATGTGTCTCGCGGCGACAAAATCGTAACGCATAACAGTGTCTTGGCCAAACTTTCCGTACGATCGTTTAAATGTTACACTATTAAAAGGGCCTATTTACTATAAAAAAAGACAATGAATTAGAAATATTTCTTTAAATACAGCAGAACCAACGCGGACTCGATTGTATACAGTTTCTGATTTCTTTTCACTGTATATAATCAAATCCTGTATATAAACGAGTCAAAAAATATTTTTTTGACGTAGGACTACGTCTAACCGGAAGATATAGGGTGTGAAATGAAAATCTAGGCACTGAACAAGTAGGAAAAAATGCAAGATTTGGAACACTTATAACTCGAGCATTTCTCAATAGATCGCAAAGGTTTTTGCATCAATTGATAGGAAATATATCTACGCATCTATCATAATGAATAACATTTCGTTTTTCTTGAGATAAATAATTGAATAATTGTGAAATAGCAAGCATTGTCCAAATGCACTATGTGCCCATTTTTGATTGGTCCATTTTGTGCTCCTCAAATCGTACCGACCAAAACGGGCAACCAGAGCAGCAGCGAAATAGAACGAAGCGCGATTGGAAAGGAAAAAGAAAAAAAATGAACGAAACATTGGTCGCAGTCTCACACATGCGTAATTCTCGAGCCAGCCAGTCAGCTTAAAAATCCCCGCTCCGTTGCCGTAACGATCATTCTTTGTGTGGAAACCGACTGGACAACATCGTTGCTGGACGAGCTGGACGGCGAGGGATCGAGTGCCTTTTTCAAGGCAAGAGGGTGGAGGTGGTAGCGCTGGAGTAGAGTAGAGTAGAGTTTTCAAAGGGCCTTTCTCAAGGCTAGAGACGAATGAACTGAAAACGTTTAAAGTCTCTATAATACAATACCTTCCTACCTTCCGTAACGATCATTCTCATCCAAATCGTACACCACATCGTTTCGCATCACATCACATCAACAAACCAACACAAAGGAGGAAAAGTGAAGGGAAAGGCAAAATCCCGCTCGAACAGTGTTGGTCTCCAGTTTCCCGTATGTGTATCCGCCAATTGCTCCGCAAGGGTAGCTAGGCCGAGCGCGTTAGTACCAGTGCACCAGTCCACCTAGCCGGTGTTATATAGTTTCGGCCGCCGAAGTGATCGAGTTGGCTGGCAAAGCTGCTCGCGACGATAAGAAAACCCGCATTAGGAACAGACCACATTCGGTTCGGTGGACATCAAGAAAACAACAGGCAGTTGCAGCGAGTGGCGAGTGGCAAACGCAATCGCATAACGACAGCAGGTAGCGGAAGAAAAAAGTTTGTTCTTTATGCAAAGTACTCTGGTGGCAAATCCAGAACAAGGCGGCATCGAGGGCGTTCGAAATGGTTTTTTATTCAAAACCACGAGTACTAAGTTTTCTAAATTGGAACCATTCCATAAAACACGGTGCTTATCAGGGCCATTAAACCTTTCAAAAAAGAGTTTACGAAATACAGTTCAATGCATTCTAAAATATTATCCTAAATAATAATTAGACACAAATTGATTTTTTCATAATTTGTCTGCCAGAAAATGATGAGTTTGAGAATTTGGCAGTTGTGCTGAGCTTATTGATGGTTGGAGACTTTCTCGATTATTCAATTTTCACCAATTCTTAAATTGCTTCTAGATTGAAACTACATTAATTTACATTTAGTTCGACATTTAGCTAATTGGACGGACCTGTAATGCGACATATTTAGTTGGACATTTTTGTAAACATGGAGTTCGGGGTCCAAGTTATGACCCAACATGTCCCAAGCTGGAAGGGAAGAAATTTTCCAACTGTGAAAGCTGTACCACTGTCATCGCAAATGTTCAGTTACAGGTTGAAATCGCATCCAATGCGATACTGAGTGGTGCTTCGGCATATCGCATTAAATGTAATTTACAGTACAACATGTCCCAAGCTGGATGGGAAGAAATTTTCCAACTGTGAATCCTGTGGCGAGTGACAAACGCAATCGCTAAACAGGAAGGTTTAGCCGAACAAGATGGGTATATCGAGTGATAACAAAACAATAAACTCTTTATATTAAAGATGATTTTGTGGTCCTGAAAAGCTGGTATACTTCTTCACCGCTTTGGTACCTTCGGAAACCGCATGCAAGTTCACCGGGCAGCAACAGACTGATTGTGATCTGAATTTCCCACGCCGTAATGGTTGACCGCTTATTGTAGTGGGTCAGACCCGGGGCTTCCGCTACGATACGCTCAAAGATGCATTGACGAAGCTCAAGACGCTCATCGCCTTCGATGAGAAACCGGTGTCGGAATGATCCTGATTCAGCACCTTATAATGTAGATAGCATATGATTCATTCTCCTCCCTATTGTCGGTTTCCGAGATATTCTTCTGCGCCGTGCCGAACTTTTTGGCGGCTTTTCCATTATTCCACTAGTCTTCGGTACATTCGTGTTTGTTAGAAACAACTGCATGTGAATCCAACGAGCGAACAAATCGTAATGAATGTATTTTTTGCCATCGCTGCCTTTTAACGCACATCACATCGCATCAACGGATTGGTGCCGGAGCACAAGTATACCTAATAGCGGTTATAGAATTTCGGCCGCCGGAGTGCTCGAGTTGGCTTGCAAAGCTGCTCACGACAATAAGAAAACCCGCCTACAGAACAGAGCACATTCGGTTCGGTGGCAACAACTAGTCTCAGCGAGTGGCAAACGCAATCGCAGCAGGTAGAAGAAGGAAAAAGTTTGTTTATACAGACTGCTTTGGTGGCAAAACCAGCCACCGTAAAACACGGCGCTTTTCAGGGCCATTAAACCTTTCAAAGAAGAGTTATTAAAAGTTTTTCACAATACATTTCACAATGCATTCTAAAGTGACATAATATGACATATAATATAAACCGATTTATTTTGTTTATGCTTGTTCTTGAGCTTATTGGTGGCTGAGGTCTTTTAAATTGATCATTCAGTTTTCACAAACCCATAAATGGTTTCCGAATTAAAAGTGGCTTCAAATTACAACATATTGTATGCAGGATGGCATTAACGAAATTTCTGGGTAGCAAGAACTGCTTTCTTTGGTTGATAACTGATGTTGAAAATTGACGGACGTTACATCTGCATTGTATAGAAAAATAACTAAGGAGCAACATGATGAGCTATGTATTTCCTGCTGCTCTGTTCTTATTTTAAAGGACTTTAATCCGAAGGTCATCCGTCCCTGTATTTACTGTTGGTTTTTCAGAACGCTTATAGCTCGTTTATTTCTCGACAGATCGTAGAGTTCGTCTCCAAAACCTCAGTTCTGTTTCATTTTTATTTATTTTGTTTGCGGAGACTACAAATCTTACAATTCATTCGTCTCCGAAACCACAGTTTAAGGTACGATAATATGCTCAATAGTGAAATATATGATAGTGAATGAGCTGATGACCACCAATGTATTCTCTATCACAGCCATCATTTTGATTGTACGATATGTGCATACGCCGAAAGATGGCCGGCGTTGAACATTTAATAAGTACAAAGCCTTCAGAAAAAAATCAAGAATCAATTTTGTAAAAAAAACGCAAAAACACAACACTAAAGGTTCTTTTCAGAACCCCCAACATGTTCATAAAGAGTAAACAGTAAACTAATCCATTTTTCAGGTAGATAGGTAGGTATTCACGAAGGAGAAGAAAATAAAACAATATATTTGAAATATATATTTAGCAAAAGCTGTCCCCTTTGTATAGTCCTACGTCATCCCGGTTATGTCCCCGACTTTACCCACCCGTCTTTTTTTCTTCCTTTTTTTTGCATGTATTTTTCGTTTTTTGAATATAAAAGAGGAATTTGATTTTTGATTTATCCCCTTTCCCAACCCCATGTCAAGAAACACCTTTCTCACTTGAGAAAAATAAATTTATCCAGAGATGTGTTCGAATTTCAACAATGACAGAGTTATAGAACTCTGCATTAAAAAGTACGCTACGGAAGACGATTCTGTTGTTTTCATTTGAAAGATAAGAAAATTTAGTACAGGTATAGTAGCGAAACATTTTAAATTAGTGGATTTTCATAACATTTTGGAAGTAAAAAACTTCAAAGTTAATAAAAATCAATTATGTGTTATTATTATGTTCATCCTAAAAATTTATATGAAACTAGATTGGTTCTATCAATTAAATTGAAGCCCTCTAATCGCACTACAATTTATGCTTTGACACCCAACTTCTATCTTTCTTAATTTGGCTGCAATATTGATATAAACAATTCCTGGTGAAAATTCAAGCAAAATTTTCAAAAATCGCGATTTTCCCCCTACTGCACATGAAATAGTCACTTAAATTTCACCTCAACGTTGAAAGGTTACATTTCTTCTTGAAATAAGTCATATTCGAAATTTAAAAAAAAAAGTTCAAAATTGTATTAGGCTGTCAAAAAAGTCCTGCGGTATTTTTTTTGAATTTTCATTTGTTCATAAAATTAGTTACAATCATCTGTTTTAAGTCAAATATGCGCCGTTTTGTTCGATGACTTGTTCCCAACGAGATGCCAACTTCATAATACCCCTGTTATAGAAGCTCGCTTCCTTATTGGCAAAAAACTCGGATAGCCAATTTTCACAGGCCTCTTTTGTGGCTAACTTCTGACTACCTAGCTCGTTCGCCATGGACAAAAACAGGTGGTAGTCACTTGGCGCAAGGTCCGGACTATACGGCGGATGCAAAAGAACCTCCCATCCGAGCTCCCGGAGCTTCTGGCGCGTCACCAAAGAAGTGTGTGGCCTGGCGTTGTCCTGATGGAAGACAATGCGGCCTCTGTTTATCAAAGATGGCCTCTTCTTCATGAGTGCTACCTTCAAGCGGTCCAGTTGTTGGCAGTACAGGTCCGAATTGAGCGTTTGGCCATAGGGAAGCAGCTCATAATAGATTATTCCTTGACAATCCCACCAAACACACAGCAGAACCTTCCTGGCCGTTAATGAGGGCTTGGCCACCGTCTGAGCCGCTTCAGCGGGCTTCGACCACGACCGTTTGCGCTTCACGTTGTCGTAAGTGACCCACTTTTCATCGCCAGTCACCATCCGCTTCAGAAACGGGTCGATTTTGTTGCGATTCAGCAGCGATTCACATGCGTCGATACGATCAAAGATGTTTTTTTGCGTCAACGTGTGTGGCACCCATACATCGAGCTTCTTTGTGAATCCAAGCTTCTTCAAATAGTTAATAACGGTTTGATGACTTATCCCCAGCTCTTGGCCGATGCTACGGCTGCTACTATGCCGGTCTTTCTCGGCTAATTCAGCGATTTTGTCGCAATTTTCGACGACAGGCCTTCCGGAGCGTGGCGCATCTTCGACGACCTCTACACCAGAACGAAAACGTTGAAACCATCGTTGTGCGGTGGAAATGGAAACTGTATCGGGTCCATAAACTGCACAAATTTTATTGGCAGCTTGAGATGCATTTTTGCCTTTGTCATAGTAGTACTGTAAAATATGTCGGATTTTATCTTTATTTTGCTCCATATTTGCGACACTATAACTCACGAACGACTTAACCAAACAAAACACTGTCAAGGACTATATTATAGCGCGCAAAAATACCTTTCCAATAAGCTATAGTATGACTCGATACAATGAATACAACTAGAACTACTCGCTTACAACGACACCTCGCGGAAATACCGCAGGACTTTTTTGACAGCCTAATATATAATCGAATCACTTGTAATCGAGTCCGATCTGTATCTCGAGAATGGCTACATTTAGAGGGTGATTGATAATGAGATTTTTTGTTTTAAATCACATTGGGATTCTCAATTTGTGTCTAAAAATGATTGTTAAAGTACAAAAATTCGAAGCTTTAAAATTTCGTAAAAATTCGATGTTCCACAAAGTTTGTTAAAAGTAGTTTTACCATCTTGGACCTTTTTTTTTTAATTTTTTACATGACTTCTATTTTATACGAAAATTAAAAAAAAATTAAAAATATATATTGTTTAGATATTGCAAATTAAAGTTTTTTTTTGTTAATATAAAAGTGTACTATTTTTCTTCGGTTTTTCACGTTTAAACATCAATACTCTATAACTCTTTCTAAGACACTATTTAGGTACGACTCATGGTTTTTGAGATATAAATTATCAAAGAATTCTCTTACTGAAATAAATACGCCCTTTTCAAAAGTTACACTTAAGTCAAAAAATTCCTAATTGCTGTGGGCAACTCATATTTCCTCCAACCCAAACGGAATACAAACTTTCATTCGAATCAAAAATACATGTTTTTAAAATCTTCACTTTTAGGACGATTTCATTTGAATTGCACTTATACCTACCTACCTATCTACCTTATACCTACCGTCAGATATTCGTGAAATTCGCGTAATTATTGTTACAAGCCTCATATACTGATTCCCCCTGCTTGAAGCAAATAATGGTCAGATCAGGTGTTCGCACTTCGACAAGGAAACCTGTCAATATTATAGGCATAGCGATGGAATTAGCAGCTGATGTTTGCTGTAACGTCACAGCCCAAACAACCTCAAATTGACAGTCCTGCTACAGCTCAATTAATATCAATTTTCAAAGCCAGGACGATAATCATAACGAATATCAAACGCTGCGTCAATACTATCCAGTTTTACATACCAGTTGTTTCTTGAAAGCAATTTATTTGCGCTGTAGTAAAGCAGAGCGAAGAGAAATGTAAACATGACAGTCACATGAACGCGAAAACGTAGCCAACATATACCTGCTAACAAATGGGACTGTCCAAAAATAAAACAAGGTGTAACCAGACAATTAGCACTAGCTAGCGTATAGCGTGACACTTCTGAACGAAGCATTTGCCACAAAGGGCTCCCTTTACAATTTTTTTTCGACTATCAAAAAGTGATCCACAATTAGGAACTGTGATTTATGCTGCTGACGCTACCATTCATCCGTACGCGTCGAGGTTCAAATTCGTCAGAAACGTTCTCGGTAAATAAAACGTAAGTACTGATTAGTGAACGACCAAAAACATTCCAATTAGCATCTTCGTTTCAATGGAGCACAACAATGCTCGTCATAGATACACAATTTCACGTTCCGTGGCGCGACGCTCGTTTTGAGCCACATGCAGTGCTAAAATATTTAGCAGATGTTCCGTGATTCATTGGAAATTACTCAGATAAACATGGAACGTCACAGATGTTAACTTACAGCGCAAACACAGCAGCGCAATGATTCAGTTTCGCAGCTGGTCCGAATTAAAGCACTTAGCGAGCCACTAGCAGTTAATGATCTGGTGATCCGAACCACTGCTGACTAACACTTTGACGGAAATTGAATGCTGGAGTAAAAAAATTACAGTACAAGTTAGATAACGAGTTCGATGTCATTTGATGTCGTTTTAAAATGTGGTGCTCGCTAAATTTCGTCTGTCCCTTTCGTCGAATAAATCTCGTATAATTTACAGCCACCGCTGGCCTCAACCGCCACGATGGGGAGCACTTTCCTGGAATTCCTGTGTTTTGAAGCAGAAAACGAGGTTTCTGAGTTAGGAAATCTGGTCTCTTCGCGCGGAATTTTGCTTTGATCGTTGCAATGAGAGTGTGCTTCACATTAAACGCCTTTTTCGTATGCTACGGATTGCACGCCTCAATTTATCATGGTCACAGCTCGATGCATCGAAAATGCACACTTCAAACAGATGAATTCTGCCCAAACCGGCGGAGAAGATCGCGCTGGCTTTGGTTCCTAGAATTTCGGCGAAAGGCCGAAGACGTGTGTAGAAGATGACCCGCGCGGTTAGTTTACCTCCCGGCAATTGATCATGGCGTCTGGAAATGTGCGTCACGTATACTTCATTAGGTAATACACTGGAAGTCTATAGTTTTCACTTCTTTATGAATTCCTGAACGAAAGTGTCGTGCGTTGCTTATTATTGGGGATATTATAAAATGTTTTATGCCTGGTTATTGTACAGGCTTCTTCAAATAATTTAATTATTAAACATATTATTATTTCGACGGCGCCAGTGGTTGTATGGTTAGCGTAACAGCCTCACAATCCGATCGGCCTGGGTTCAATCCCAGCTGGCGTCGTTGGGATTTTCTGAGGCGAAAAATCTCTGGTTACGTCTTCCTTCGGAGCGGAAGTAAAAGAAGTTGGCCCGGCTCATGAGTTGTTGAGTCTGATAGGTAGGAACAGGTGGAGTCGCCTCCCTGATGTCGGTGATTGGCACTAAAGTGGCGGAAATAGGCCGACGAAAAAATAAGCGAAGATAAAAAAAAAAAAAATATTATTATTTCTCTCGTCTCGACCACTTGAAGGACCAACCAGGCGGTGGATCTTGTCCCAGAAGGACTATCCAGTATTATGCTGAGGTGGATGTCGTGGTATAATTGTTACTTTGCCCAAGCATATTCGATTGTTGGGAGAACGATTTGCGTGTGGGATGCAATTGTTTTCAAGGGACAGTGATAATCTTCTGTTGATAATTGGATATAGTGATCTATTCAGAATGTTACTGTTACTGAGATGAACGTTTTATCCACATCGAAATGAAAAAGTAGTTTACTATCAAGGGTAGAACCAAGGTAGACTCGACCAAGGCGCCTTTATATATACCAGGTGAAACAATCATATGAAATGCACTTTCAGCCATATTGGAATTGCTGTCGGTATTGTTTACAAACAACATCAGAACGCTGCCGGCGGCTCTCTACAAACTGCTGCGACGCTTATTCGAACGATTCGTCGGTTTTCGCGAATTTATGTGAAAAAGACGGGATGATTTTGTAGAATTTCATTCTCATCCAGTTCATCCACTACTCTCGCATGTGAATATGCAAAAATGGCGTATCCTAGCAATAACAAAACAAACAACCCCCGCTCCACAAACCGTAATCCCCTTCTCATTGAAGTGATGATGTTGCTTCACCTGTTATACATTTATACAAGCGCCTTGGACTCGACCAATCAATGGGAGTGCTACTGAGGTGGACTCTAACGTTGCCAGGTACAGGGAGGGGTATAATCACGCTGATATAAATTTTTCCACTGACCAGTCACCTCACCATAAATTTCGGATTTTCAAAGAAAACTGTTTTGTTCAGAACTGTATGATAAGTACCTGGCATAGGGCAGACATCTTTTGGAACACTGCGATGCAATTTTCTCAACATTCCTTTCAATAGCATTTGAATAAATAACAATTGTGCGAGACAAATTTTTCTCGCACAAGTTTTTCTTACAAATGAGGAAAACTAACAATGCTCGGGCTCTGGGAAGGCCTAGGCTTTGTCGGAACCATTCAGATTAGTTTTGTAGTAATACGTTTCTGTGAGAATTTTTTAACTTAGGGCTGCGTCGACTAGAAGTGGGTTATCGATTTTAATAATGAGTTTTCTTGTTTTAAATCACATCAGGATTCATAATTTGTGGCTAAAATTGATTTTTGACTCATTGTTCCACAAAGTTCGTCAAAAATAGTTTTACCATCTTGGAATTATTTTTTAAATTTCCTACATGACTATTACATGAAAAAAAAAATAAAAAAGTTCATAATTTAGATACAGGTAGGTCTCGATTATCCGGAGACTTGATTGTCCGGAGTATTTTATTTGTGATTTTCGGAAATTTTGAATAATTTGTATAATAACTCCATATTGAATAGCCAATATGGGTATCAAATGAAAGGACTTGACTAGTAGAATACAGTTATCTAAGAAAAATGCAAATCCAAGATAACGGCCACTACAAAATGGTGGGTTATTTATTTTATCAGAACCCCATCAATATGGGTAACAAATGAAAGGGCTTGACTGGTAGAACACAGTAATTTATGAAAAATGCAAATCCAAAATGGCCGCTACCCAGAAATGGCTACATTTTTTTCCAAAGCCTCATCAATATGGGTATCAAATGAAAGGACTTGACTAGTAGAATACAGTTATCTAAGAAAAATCCAAATCAAAGATGACCGCAGTTCCCAAATAAACAGTTACTTTTAATCGTTTAATTCAGCTTGCCCTGTTTGTATGTATGTATGAGTGTTTGTAAGGTTTTCCCACATTAATCGAAATTTGACCCCGTTCCTGTTCACTGAAATTTGGAATATAGTTTTAATTCTACTGCCATTATAAAACTGCGTATTCCATGATCTTGAAAGATCCAATTTGGCCGCCGCTAGAAAATAGCTGAATGGCTTGACTTGGAGAATACACTACATCATGAACAACATAAATTCGAAAAGGTCGTCATCACAAAATGGTCGACTATGTATTTTTTTGCAATCCCCTCAATATTGGTATCAATTAAAATAATTTGACTAATAGAATACAGTACAGGGCGGACTCTATTATATACAGTTTTTGATTTCTTTTCACCCGTATATAATTGAATCCTGTATATAACATTTCTTTTATTCGTTTTTTTGCATGTATTTTTCGTTTTTTGAATATAAAAGAGGAATTTGATTTTTGATTGATCTACTTAAAGTCAAGAAACACCTTTCTCACATGAAAAAAAATATCCAGGTTCTCTCAGGCGGTGATAGTCGATCATATTTGATAAAAAAAAACTTTGTACGCAGATGAACGAATTTCAACAATGACAGTGTTATAGAACTTTTTTTTTATTTCGGACTCTGTTGCCTCAAACTGGCTCTACTTAAAAAAAGTACGCTAAGGAAGGCGATTCTGTTGCTTTCATTTAAAACATGTGGAAATTTAGTACAAGATATAGTCGTGGAACATATAAATTAATGGATTTTAATAACATTTTCGAACTGAAGAACTTAAAAGTTAATAATTTTTAATGTATTAAATTTTTTTTTACAATAAAATTGTTATTATTGTAAAAAAATTTTTTTACTAGACTGCTTCTATCAATTCAATTGAAGCTCTCTAACTGCTCTACAATTTGTTCTTTGACACCCAACTTAAATATTTCTTAATTTGGCTGCAATATCGATATAAACAATTCCTAGTAAAAATACAAGCAAAATCTTCAAAAATTACTATTTTTACCCCACTGTACATGTAATAACCACTTAAATTTCACCTTATCGTTGAAAGGTTATTACATTTCTTCTTGAAATAAGTCATATTTGAAATAAAAAAAAAGTTTTTCCAAACTGTATATAATCGAGTCCAAAATAGTATATAATCGAATCACATATAATCGAGTCTGTATATAATCGAAGGTTCAATTTTTCTATTAATGTGGGACAACCTCACAAACATTCAAACATACATACAAACAGACCAAGCTGAATGAAACTATTTAAATAGAAATTAGTTATTTGGGGACTGCGGCCATCTTGGATTTGGATTTTTCATGATCTGCTATGTCCTACTAGTCGAGCACCTTCATTTGATACCCATATTGAGGAAGTTTTGAAAACAAATATATATGGCGCCATTTAGTGGTGGCGGCCATTTTGGATTTGTATTTTTAATAAATATCTGTGTTCTACTAGTCAATCCCTTTCCTTTGATAATATGTATGGGGATCTGAGAAAAGCCTGAGCCAATGTGTAGCGACCTCCATCTTGAATTAACATTTTTCATAAATAACTGTTTTCTACTAGTCAAGCCTTTTCAAGCCCATATGGAAGTGGTACTGAGAAAATATGTAATCTGCCATTTTGTAGTGGTCTCCATCTATGATTTACATTTTCCATAAATAACTGTGTTCTACTGAAGCCCTTTCATTCGATACCCATATTGATGGGATTTTGGAAAATATGTACAAATTCCGCCATTTTGTACCGGCCGCCATTTTGGATTTTGAAGATCATGGAATACGCAGTTTTATAATGACACCAGAGATAAAGATGTGTTCCAAGTTTCATGAATTATGATTCGATTATCCGGAGTGAAAAAAAAATCAATACTCCGGATAATCGAGTCCGACCTGTATTGCAAATTAAAGTTATATCGTAAAAAAAAGAGTTCTAATTTTTTTCTCAGTGTATATTTCTTTCTCGTTTGAACATCTGTAACTCGCTGCACGTAGCTCTCACATCATGTAGTTACAAAACATGATCAACAATAACGTTCATGTCTCATTATAAACTTTGCTAAAATGAGAACTTTCTTTACCATAAATTTAATTCAAGTTGTATAACTTTATTGGGCAGTAAATTCGATTTAAACCTTAAATGCGTTATGATGTATATGTACATCAGTGTTTTCTTCCTTACATAATTTCTAAACGGTAATTCAAACACAGTATTTTTTACTTTCAATATGTGCTAGAAACATCTATCTTAGTTTTTGAACGCAAACTCTCATTATATAGTAGTTCACTTTTTTAACTGTCAAAATTCGACAGTTTGGCGCAACACACTTTGTATTTAAAAAGGAAAAATCATGTATTTAAGGGTTAAAGTAAGTACGTCTGGAAGGTGTTTTCAGTTTGAATAAAACATAATAATAAAATACAATAAAATATGGGAACTTTTTTACAGTATTACTTTGATAGAAGAACACATACTGTGGTGTAGGCCAAAAGCCATTTGGTTAGGCCCCCACTGGAATATAACAGCCGGGGGAATTGAATGTTCGAAAAATCGAACGTTGGTCATAATGAACTTTTTTTTTTTGCTGAATCAACACCAAATAAGGTTTTTACTTGTTTTTTTATAATTTGTTTATTTTTACAGGCTCTGTTACATAAGGGCTGAGGAGCCCGATTCTTAAATTAAACATGAGCCCTGGAGGAGGCCTATGTAAGAGACCCGACTGAATGCCGAATCTCCGTGAGAAAAGTTCAAATGTTTTTCACTAAGCATGTTATTTAACATATTATTCAATAGAGGCGGCAGACCCCGGCAGTGTAATTTGTCTGACAGGACCTCTATTGAAACTGAATCAAGAGTCCCCTTTATGTCCAAGAATACTGAATCCATTTGCCATTATGCGTAAGACATTTGCCATTTGGCGTAAACCATTTGAATTTCTGAAGAAAGCAACGCAAGACAATCATTCGCCCCCTTGGCCCTGCGGAACCCATATTGTGTATCTGAGAGTAGGCCATTCGTTTCAATCCATCGATCAAGACGAAACAAGATCATTTTCTCCAACAATTTCCGTATACAAAACAGCATTGCAATGGGCCGGTTCGATTTGAAATCGATCGCGGGTTTTTGAATAGCTATAACTCGTACTTTCCAATCATCTGGAACAATATTATGTTCCACAAACCCATTGAATAAATTCAACAAACGATGTTTCGCAACATTAGCGAGGTTTTTCAACAAGTTGAACGTATCCTGGAACAGAATTGTTTCAAGAAAGGAGAGCAAGAGAGAATTCTACCATCGAAAACTCGGAATCAAGATCGTACCTATCTTGTGGTGTATCTCATTTTTTGCACGGGAGCGGAATCAGAACAAACCTTCCGCGCAAAAATCAAACATCCATCGATGTAAATATTCTTCACTTTCATTCGTTGAAGAGCTATTTCTCATGTTTCGAGCCGCTTTCCATAATTTTTTCATTGAGGTTTCTCGTGGCAAACCTCCCACGAAATTTCGCCAATAAGCACGATTTGATAGCTAGAGCAATCGCGTCCGCATATTCTTTCCAGTCAATGTGTCTTGTGAGATCGTATGCCATGTTTATTGAACCAGAAAAATTCAACTCGTTGGTGATAGGAATTTTGATTGGCAAGTGATCACTTCTGTAGGGATCCTGGATTACAATCCACTTGCAATCTAGCGATATAGAATTTGAGCAAAGCGAAAGGTCAAGAGCACTTGGGTTAGCTGGAGGTTTCGGTACACGTGTTGTTTTCCCAGTGTTCAAAACCGTCATATTGAAGCTGTTATAAAGGTCATATATAAAAAATGAACGCTTGTCGTCGTACTGGTCCGCCCAGGCGGTTCCGTGAGAGTTGAAGCCTCCCGTGGCTCAGGAAGGAGTGAGCGCATGTCAGCAAGTTGCTTGCGGCTAACTTGAACCTTCGGAGGCCAATACAAGCTGACAATACAGAGGTATTTGCCTCTGATGTTTGCATGTCAAACAACAGCTTCGATCCCTCCAATAAATGGAAGGTCAATTCGAATAAGAAATTTGAACGTCCATTTTAGGAATAAGACTACGACAATTCCACTGTAAAACAGTGATATCTCCAACCTCTCTATTGGAATTAGCCATCGAGAGAGACAATCTTTGTAAGGAGGGGCCATATTTGCATCAATTGTTGCAAAAGTTTCTTTATTATTGAAAGCATTGTAGTGACAATGGTTCTGATGGAGTCGGAGACATTAAAGCACGTAAAGATATGAGTCGTTCGAAGGTGAACTACCCCCACGGAAGCCAGGAGGAACCTGATTTTTATTGTCTGCTGCACTCGATATTCCAAGCCATTTGGTCTACTGGCAACGTGGAGAAGACATTGTGTGGTGAGATTGGTAGTTGCTGTTGTTGGGTCAGTGGTGAAGCGCCCTTTAAAGTTTCCGCAAAAGTGCGCTTCGAGCGTTCCTTCAAAGAGCGCTTCTGTTTCTCCCAACGACTCTTGTAAGTTTCACAAGCTGAGAGTACGTGTGGGGCTCCCTCGTAATATGAACACTTGTGCATCGCAGGATTTGCCCACATGTTGCTCTCCGCAAGTGACACAGCGCTCCTTGTTGACACAATAAGCTGCTGTATGACCAACTGACTTGCATATCTGATAAGTCATGGGCTTTGACACGAAGAGTCGCACCGGGAGCCTCAGTTTGTCTACCATAACGTAATCAGTGGGAGTGGCACCAGCAAAAGTGACTCGAAACGAGTCAGACGGCGTAAATATATTTTTTCCTCTTCGTGGGAGACTTTCCCGAGTTGGCGACAGTCCAAGATTTTTACTTCCATTGAGGGAAGCTTCTTGAACTTACCATCACTTTTTATTTTTTCGCTCGACAGAGCCGTTTCAGTTATCATCCCCTAATTTTTACGTCATGGGAGGGAATAAATACTCTATATTCGGGAATGAAGTACTTATCAGCAACAATCTCGTTTGATTACTTTCGGTCAGACACGACAATCCGCAGTTTGTTCGGTCATACTTTACAAATTTCGGTAACGAAGGAGTATTTTGTCAGATCTGTCATAATCTGTACGACCTTCAGGGCCTTACCATTCGGTTTGGGACAGAAAAAACAACCCAAGGACCTACCCTGAGACGGATAAACTCTGACATGGAGAGCGTAGACAACAGAAGAGGAAGGCGAGGACGAGGATTGAGTTGGAACGGGACCATCAGATGGGAGAGACGAAATCGAGTGTTGAATGGGAGTATTACAGGATAAAGGGGAGAGGGTTGCGATTTTTTTATGGTGGCTTGGAAGGGTGAGTTGACTCGTCCCCAGGAATTTCTTCTGGTATAGGAGTTTGTTTAAGAGACTTACTACACTCTGCAAGCGAGGAAGAGTCTGAAATCTTCATTTTTTTAAGCACCCCGCCCTCGACCATTCTTAGAACGGCAGATTTTTTCTTTGATAATTGTTTTTAATTTTTCTTATACCTAACTGCGAACAATGCTGTTGTTTTTCATTCACGATCGTTCGATCGCGTGCCAGGTGTGTGCAGTGCGATTGTGTATCGGACAATAATGCGAGTCAGTTTCACGTCTCCACATTATAATCGACAATCGTTAAACTACACTTACCAATTGCGATGAAAAATGATCACCCTTCCAGCCTCTTGCTGAGATCATTTCTTCCTTCGATTCTGCGTTGGGCACTCCGCCCACAGTTCCACGGTAAGAATCACACGCGAAGTGAAAAAAACACTCGAAAATAACTTGAGCTAAAAAAATACCAACCTCTGTAGCTAACGGTACAATCTGCGCGAACAATACACGTCTGCTACAACAAGCTGACGATGGGGAATCTACTCATGTTTTGTCATTAAATGACAAATTTTGTCGATTTCATTTGGAATTACTCCATAATCAAGAAAAAACGGTTCTAATATTTTGTGATAAAGAATAACGTTTGCATTAAAAATGGACTTTTTTTGGATGGTGAAAAAAAACCAAGACAGATAATTGAGTTTGATAAATTTCCCATAAGAGGTGATTATATTAGCTTACTTGTAGAAGAATTCTACGCTCTTGCGAGCGGCCTTCCGGCAGTTAACCGGAACATTCGCCATGGCGGACGAAAACATGCATGTAGGGATATTTTTGAGTTCTTTCTTCATTTTATTTATCAATTCCTTCTCAGTTTTCGCGACAAAATCGTTGGAGTAGATCTTACGCCTCAGGTTTGCCCAGAAATTCTCGATGGGACGCAGCTGGGGAACGTTGGGTGGGTTCGTCGACTTGGCTACCACATCGATATTCAGCCGCTCCATCTTCTCTAACGATCGCTTCGAGTAGTGGGCCGACGCCGGATCTAGGCAGAACACCGCGTCTTCGCCCCTATGGTATTTCTTGATGAACGACGCAACTTCCGGCAGGACCGGCATGGCCAGAACGGAGCTAAAGAAGAGTGACTTTGACATCCCCTTCTCGCTGATCGTCAGCCACAGCAGCACCTTCTTGGGGAACTTGGTGTGTGAAATAAACTTCACTTCGGAGCTCACTTCCTTCGTGGGGGAAGTAAAATACGAAGTGCCCTGCCAGTCGCTGCCATCCAGGGTGCGATAGGTCTCGTTGTTCATCACCACCGCCATGTCGCGATTCCTCGGGAAAATCGACTTGACCATCTTATACAGCCGCTGCCGCTGCGTCATAGCTTGCAGCTCCGAGACCAGTGGACGGGACTTCCGCTTCCTGACATGTATGTCCATGATCGCCAGGTACTTTTTCACTGTTTGGCCGGTTGCACCTCCCGGCCAAGCGCACGCAGCGATGTAGCCACTTTACTCTCGATCTTCCTCTTCAGCATCCTTTGGAGATTTTTGTCGCTCAGGATCGTCGGCTGTCCGGAACCGGGCTTATTTTTCGATGCTCTGATTGTTGCTCAATAGTGCCAAGATGTTGTAGATGCCGGAACGGGCGTATTCGGCGACGGAACGGAACGTGAAACACGAAAAAACTCGTGAGCGGTCTTTAATATATTAAAATTTATTTATTTACATTAATAATAAATAAATAAATAAATAAATAAATAAATAAATAAACACAGAAAAAATCTAACCAAGTTTAAAGCTAATCGGATTTCGGAACATAGGTGGCTGTTCGATATTGTTGCAAAAAACATTTTCAGGGCCATGCGGTAATCTGAAACTTTTATCGCCTTGCATGGCAGATGGAAAAGACACGGTCACAAGCGTATGCAGACATCCAATATATCATCGAAGAAATATTGATAATGGTGGACAATCATTCACCAATATCAACAACGGTGCAAGGCCATACGAGGTCAAACCTTTACGCTCGATATCCACGTGGAATCTATCCTCAACGGCTATTCACTGTCGTCGAACTTGAGGTAACCGACCCGGTACAGCTACATTCGAAATCGGACTCGGAAAAATCCTAGAACAGAACTGTGAAACACAGTATATACGATGGTACAGTACATTTAAAGTTTCAAATTAAATATTTCAGTTTCGATAAATCGATACGCTTGATTTCTTTGAGTTTTCCGTCAGAGTGTTGAAACTATCCGACGAGATTCTATCGATCATATTCGATCAATTATTTTTATATTAGGCTGTCAAAAAAGTCCTGCGGTATTTTTTTTTGAATTTTCATTTGTTCATAAAATTAGTTACAATCATCTGTTTTAAGTCAAATATGCGCCGTTTTGTTCGATGACTTGTTCCCAACGAGATGCCAACTTCATAATACCCCTGTTATAGAAGCTCGCTTCCTTATTGGCAAAAAACTCGGATAGCCAATTTTCACAGGCCTCTTTTGTGGCTAACTTCTGACTACCTAGCTCGTTCGCCATGGACAAAAACAGGTGGTAGTCACTTGGTGCATGCACCGGACTATACGGCGGATTGCATCCGAGCTCCCGGAATTTCTGGCGCGTCACCAAAGAAGTGTGTGGCCTGGCGTTATCCTGATGGAAGACAATGCGGCCTCTGTTTATCAAAGATGGCCTCTTCTTCATGAGTGCTACCTTCAAGCGGTCCAGTTGTTGGCAGTACAGGTCCGAATTGAGCGTTTGGCCATAGGAAAGCAGCTCATAATAGATTATTCCTTGACAATCCCACCAAACACACAGCAGAACCTTCCTGGCCGTTAATGAGGGCTTGACCACCGTCTGAGCCGCTTCAGCGGGCTTGACCACCGTCTGAGCCGCTTCAGCGGGCTTCGACCACGACCGTTTGCGCTTCACGTTGTCGTAAGTGACCCACTTTTCATCGCCAGTCACCATCCGCTTCAGAAACGGGTCGATTTTGCTGCGATTCAGCAGCGATTCACATGCGTCGATACGGTCAAAGATGTTTTTTTTGCGTCAACGTGTGTGGCACCCATACATCGAGCTTCTTTGTGAATCCAAGCTTCTTCAAATGGTTAATAACGGTTTGATGACTTATCCCCAGCTCTTGGCCGATGCTACGGCTGCTACTATGCCGGTCTTTCTCGGCTAATTCAGCGATTTTGTCGCAATTTTCGACGACAGGCCTTCCGGAGCGTGGCGCATCTTCGAGGTCTACACCAGAACGAAAACGTTGAAACCATCGTTGTGCGGTGGAAATGGAAACTGTATCGGGTCCATAAACTGCACAAATTTTATTGGCAGCTTGAGATGCATTTTTGCCTTTGTCATAGTAGTACTGTAAAATATGTCGGATTTTATCTTTATTTTGCTCCACATTTGCGACACTATAACTCACGAACGACTTAACCAAACAAAACACTGTCAATGACTATATTATAGCGCCTTTCCAACAATATTATAAATACCTTTCCAACAAGATATAGTATGACTCGATACAATGAATACAACTAGAACTACGCGTTTACAACGACACCTCGCGGAAATACCGCAGGACTTTTTTGACAGCCTAAGTAATAGATCTTTAAAACATTCAAACACACTTGCAATACATGAGTATTTTTTATTTTGTTATCAACATATTGACTAGAATAATTTAAATAGCAAAACTACGTTTGCCGTTGGCCGGGTCAGAATAAAAATTAAGAAAATAGTTCTAAATGAGAAAAAAAATGTTTCCGAAATCGAACGAATGTGGTATGTGGTCTTTCGGAACATTTCTTAGGATTGATCTAACAGTTCCAAAATCTTGTGGAGAAATTATGTCGTTTTTCTCAATAGAATATATTTTGCAAACCATCAATCGTGAAAGTATCTGTATTAATTAAAACTATTCTCAAATATTTTGATGTATTCCTGCAGAAAGCAAGAAGGATAGTTAACGATCGCTGGGTCGCAAAATAAAATTTTCTTGTTTCTCGAGAGCACGTTTTACATCTACATGTCCACTGCAGAGTCCAGAAGGAAATGCAGTAAGTAGCTGCTAGGAAAAATCGTGCGACATGTGTTGGCTTTCGCGATTGCACCTCATTATCGAATAATCACTTTATTTATACAACCCGAGCGCCGCGCTCAATCTCGCCTTTTCTCGCCTGCGCTGCTCATCTAAATATACCAACGATGGCGTCGAAGAAATGGCAGCCACTGCCACAGTCCCTCGAATGGTAAAGAGGACAGGTCGAGATTAACAACATAAAGCGTAGGTATAAGTAGTGCGATGTCACATCTAATTACGACTGGACCACTGCACTCGACCATGCCGCCTTCGAAGTGGACAGAGAGTGATCGAAATATCTGTGCAGTTTAGTGGCTATGGGAAATGCATGAACAAAACAGGCGGACAGCCAGTCGTGACTACCGAACGAAAATGGGATTGCGTCTCTGCGGTGGGTAAACCTGGCGCTTCACAGTATCAGCCACCGGTTTTTGAACACTGTATTGTTTGGAATAATGCGATGAACTTTCTCGAAGAATGAAGGTATATACATCACCATGAACAAGCAAAGTATGGATTTTATTGGAAATGCATGCTATTCATAAATTTTTGATACTACTTTGTACTGATTCAAAGCTAGCCGTCTAGATCATCCTCGCTACCGTGTGCAATCAAAAGACGCGTCCTCCCACGGTTGACTAACCCTGAGTCTGAGAGGAGCGAGAGTATGCAATCTCGCGGGTGGCAAAGCTGTCCAATCGTAATTGAAATGATAGCAGTAATTTATAACCTTACGTGAGCATGTTAATAGTCCGTTTGCCAGAAGTAGTTTGGTCTAGCGAGACGCGCCTTGATAAAAAAAATCCCGATCCTAGTAGCGATGGGACATCTATTAGCCGTTAATGTCGATGCCAACGATTTAGACGTTTTTTTGTTGTTGCAAAAATCCTAGTAATTCATTAAATACCTAGTGATGGAACGCCCACTCCGAGGTGACATGTTCTCGTGGGAAATTCGCGTTTGGTTCTCGGAAACGAGTTTTTTTTAATAAGGTTTGATATTCTTTGAAACTACTTTATCGTTATAATGATGCTGATCACACCTATCTTATAATCATAAAATATTGGGTGTACAAGTATGACATTACGGATTCATAATATTAGGCTGTCAAAAAACAGGAAGTGGGTTATATCTATGGTATAACCGCAAGGGTGACGTAGGACTATCGTTGATTTAGAGATCATTTGTATGAAGTTGAATCTGAATTCATTCTGAATGAATGAATATTTGGAGAACTTCGAAAACGAGAGCGTTACGTTGGAGGCACAAGGTTTTATGCATCCAATATTGGATACGGAAATATCCTACTGATGGGGATATCTCAGAAGCTATCCTGTTGATTGCGATTGATTGAAAAATCACAAAACCTAATGTATTTGGTCACAGTGTTACATGGATAGAAAACATTAAAATAAACTCTTTCATATGAATGTAATTTTAAATTCCCAGAGGAACTGGCAGATTATTTTCAGTAACGATTAGATATTTCCACATTTTCCTCGATACTGGAAGCCCACCAGTGGTCAATGCTAACTCGATAACCATCTGTTAATAGCACTTGATTGAAACATATTTGGTCACAGTGCTAAATGGATAGAACACATTCAAATAAACTCTTTCACATGAATGTATTTCTAAATTCCTAGAGGAACTGGCAGATTATTTTCCGGATCTTTCTCGATCCAAACGGAAAGAATTCCGTGCGTGTATGTGTGTGTGTAGCGGATGCTTCGAGATCTTCCCGGGGAACCGTTTGTGGCATCACTCTCCTCCTGATGGATTCCCTTCTGGCCTAAGGTGCACAAACAGGCTCTTGGTGACACCGTTCATCCGCGCTTTCATGATAAATGAAGAGCTTCACCACAACAGCGACAACATGCTCCAATCGCTGTTCAATTAGAACTGAGTGGATTTCCGAGCGGCGCTCGCTTATATACCGATTGGTGATTTCAATAGCCTATTTTGAAAGCAAATTTAAGACTATTGAAACAAGTTTTTGGATCAGAAAGTAACAAGTATAGAACGCGTAGACATTTTATCTTTCGAATGAAGTGTTTATCATACCATTTCGTTCAGTTGTTTAGGAGCTATTAATACTCAAAATCTCGGTCTTCGGCGTAACGCTTTCGTTTTCGAAACTTTGATTTTACACCCCGGTATAGAAATGAAAGACGTAGTCCTACGTCAAAAGTCCTGCGGTATTTCCGCGAGGTGTCGTTGTAAGCGCGTAGTTCTAGTTGTATTCATTGTATCGAGTCATCCTATAGCTTGTTGGAAAGGTATTTTTGCTCTATAATATAGTCCTTGACAGTGTTTTGTTTGGTCGTTCGTCGTTATAGTGTCGCAAATATGGAGCAAAATAAAGATAAAATCCGACATATTTTATAGTACTACTATGACAAAGGCAAAAATACATCTCAAGCTGCCAATAAAATTTGTGCAGTTTATGGACCCGATTTCCATTTCCACCGCACAACGATGGTTTCAACGTTTTCGTGTAGAGGTCGTCGAAGATGCGCCACGCTCCGGAAGGCCTGTCGTTGAAAATTGCGACAAAATCGCTGAATTAGCCGAGAAAGACCGGCATAGTAGCAGCCGTAGCATCGGCCAAGAGCTGGGGATAAGTCATCAAACCGTTATTAACCATTTGAAGAAGCTTGGATTCACAAAGAAGCTCGATGTATGGGTGCCACTCACGTTGACGCAAAAAAAACATCTTTGACCGTATCGACGCATTTGAATCGCTGCTGAATCGCAACAAAATCGACGCGTTTCTGAAGCGGATGATGACTGGCGATGAAAAGTGGGTCACTTACGACAGCGTGAAGCGCAAACGGTCGTGGTCGAAGCCCGCTGAAGCGGCTCAGACGAAGGCCAAGCCCTCATTAACGGCCAGGAAGGTTCTGCTGTGTGTTTGGTGGGATTGTCAAGGAATAATCTATTATGAGCTGCTTCCCTATGGCCAAACGCTCAATTCGGACCTGTACTGCCAACAACTGGACCGCTTGAAGGTAGCACTCATGAAGAAGAGGCCATCTTTGATAAACAGAGGCCGCATTGTCTTCCATCAGGACAACGCCAGGCCACACACTTCTTTGGTGACGCGCCAGAAATCCCGGGAGCTCGGATGCAATCTGCCGTATAGTCCGGTGCTTGCACCAAGTGACTACCACCTGTTTTTGTCCATGGCGAACGAGCTAGGTAGTCAGAAGTTAGCCACAAAAGAGGCCTGTGAAAATTGGCTGTCCGAGTTTTTTGCCAATAAGGAAGCGAGCTTCTATAACAGGGGTATTATGAAGTTGGCATCTCGTTGGGAACAAGTCATCGAACAAAACGGCGCATATTTGACTTAAAACAGATGATTGTAACTAATTTTATGAACAAATGAAAATTCAAAAAAAAATTCCGCAGGACTTTTTTGACAGCCTAATATTTTTTCAAAACCTCATCGATATGGGTTTTCCAAAACCCCATCAAATGAAAGGGCTTGACTAGTAGAATACAGTTTTTTTTATGAAAAATGCAAATCCAAATTGGCCGCTACCACAAAATGGCGTCATATATATATTTTTTCAAAACTCCATCAATATGGGTATCAAATGAAAGTGCTTGACTGGTAGAACCCAGTTATTTATGAAAAATGCAAATCCAAGATGGCTGTTGTTTATGATAAATACAAATCCAAGATTTATCATAAACTGCCACTACAAAATGGCGGACTATATAAGTTAAGGACTTCAGGTTCAATGAAACAATGATAGAGTTTGAGCTCTAGACTAGAACTAGTTTATTTCACATTGTTTCCCATTTTTATACACGGCTAGAAACTTTACTTTATCTACCCCTTCAGGCATAGGCGGATTACCTGTATCTCCTTTATTTACTCTGTTTCCTAGCATTGTCCATGTGCAATGCGTACCCACGTGGAAAGTATGCTATGTTGTTCTATGGTTGTTTACCTGGCGGCGGGCCTAAATGTAGGGATCTTAACTTATATTTTCTCAAAACCTCATTAATATGGGTATCAAATGAAAGGGCTTGACTAGTAGAATACGGTTATTTATGAAAAATGCTAATCCAAGGTGGCTGCCAGTACGAAATGACGGACTACATATTATTTCAAAACTCCGTTAATATGGGTATCTAATGAAAGGGCTCCACTAGTAGAACACTGTTATTTATGAAAAATATAAACCTAAGATGGCTGCCATTACTAAATGGCGGACTATATATTTTCTCAAAACTTCATTAATATGGGTATCAAATGGAAGGGCTTGACTAGTAGAATACGGATATTTATGAAAAATGTAAATCCAAGATGACTGTCACTACAAAATGGCGGACTATATATTTTATCAAAACATCATTAATATGGGTACCAAATGAAAAGACTTGACTAGGAAAACACAGTTATCCATGAACAATGCAAATCCAAGATGGCTGCCACTACAAAATGACAGACTATATATTTTCCCAAAACCCTATTATTATGGGTATCAAATGAAAGGGCTTAACTAGTAGAATACGGTTTATGAAAAACCCCATTAATTTGGGTATCAAATGAAAGGGCTTGACTAGAAGAACAGAGTTATTTATGGAAATGCAAATCCAAGATGGCTGCCACTACCAAAAGGCGGGCTACATATTTTCTCAAATCCCGATTAATATGGGTATCAAATGAAAGAGCTTGAATAGTAGACCACAGCAGATCATGAAAAATCAAAATACAAGATGGCCGCAATCACAAAATAGCAAATTACCTTTTTAAACGGTTTTATTTAGCTTGGACTGTTTGTATGTATGTTTGTAAGCCTGTAGGGTTGTCCCAAATTATTAGAAATTTGACCAATAGGAACTGACCGAATTTATAAAACACCTTTATCTCTGCTGTCATTTTAAAACTGCTTATCTTGAAAAATACAATTTGGCCGCCGCTACAAAATAGCTGATTCCATATCATCTCAAAAAAAAGGACGATTGAGATATGTGTATCAAACGAACGAATTTGACTCGGAGAACACATTATGTATTTTCTGCAATGCACTCAATATCGGCATCGAATGAAATTATTTGACTGATAGAATACAGTACAAACGTTTTATTGTAGAGAAATATTCTAATGAAACATATAATGTACTAAAAACTAGAAAATAAAATAAGTAAAAAAAAATAATTAAGTTAAACGGTTTAATTGTGATTAAACATAACAATGTACTAAAAGCTAGAAAATAATTAGGCAAGTAGCAGTTAGCAGTAATCACACCTCTCCTTCATAAGTCTAGGGCATTGATAAGACTAAAATAAAATCGTGGGGCACGTTGGATTTCCATTATCCACAATTAGCGACTTTATCATATGTTCCACGATTTTATTTTAGTCTTATCAATGCTCTAGACTAATGAAGGAAAGGTATGATGACTGCTAACTGCTACTTGCCTAATTATTTTCTAGCTTTTAGTACATTGTTATGTTTAATCACAATCAAACCGTTTGACTTAAAAAGTTTTTTTTCTACTTTTTTTTATTAACTATCAAGCGCAAAGAACGATGAAAACGAAAAATGTGAAAAATCGGAGTTGCCAAATGTGATATAGTTTATGACGATTATTTTCCCACAAATGTGACATATGTCCTCAGTATGATATATTCACGGAATCTTTGCAATCGATTGAACAGAATATTCCATATTCTCCAATAAAATTGTAGTTATTCATCGCCATCGAATATAGTATATAAAGCAAGTACGTTCGGTAAATTTCATTTTTATTATCATTTCCAACACTGTATCATTGACTGAAAACTTATTTTTAAAAGTTTTCTAATCCGCAGTCGGTTGATTTCATTCGGATTCAACAGAAAAGTAGTCCTGAATCGAACCCAAATTCATTATTATCGTTGTCCGCTTATTTCTCTAGCGCACCGACTGTTGAATTTGGGCCCCGCAAGAAACTCGACCGAATCGCTCTGGGCGACGAAGGTGTTAATACAATAATATACAAACGCCGGACATAAGAACCAGTAAGAACTCAAATAAAAAAAAAACTCCAAAGAACTAGGTGAGATACGAAAGCCAGAAGCATCTGATGCAATTAGCATAACTCACGAAGATCACTGTCTCCATTATCTACCAAAGCATAACGAGCCTGAACAGAAATTGAACTCAGAATCGACCAAATGTCTATACCCTGAACTCACTGCCTCGTTAGTCGCCAGTTTTGTGAAGTTCGAGAACCCCAAAAACGATAATAAATTCAATATTTCTTTCAAACGTCAATCCACCCAATATGCGCATCTGAGGTATATGTTGCCGATGCGTTCCTACTGGGGAAGTATCGTACAATCCAAAATCATGGAACAACCCGGGTGCTCACATAATAGTGCCACAAGTATAGCGAATTCCAGTGTCCACCAGTTGAAGATGCACGAAAGCAGTGGAAATATGACAATAATATAATTTATGAAACATAATTTCATGTTCGACTTCGGGATCTCATCAAAAGTTGGCAGGTTGGAAGTTGGAGTCGCCGGTGAGGGCAAAGCTACTCCGAGCAGGCGACTTGGGGATGAATGATGCGCTAAGTATGTGATACGTACAAATATGTATATCTGTTAAACGATCGATTTCGGTGCTCCGTTCCGACGATTTTTGGCAAACAAAATACACCACCTTAGCGTCATTATCCGTTTGCATTGTAGCGGTGGAGAACACGAATCAATTTGTACACTATTTGTGCTGAAACGCCCCTCTAAAAGGTTTTATTCCAGTAAATGCTTCAAATTGACCCGCCGAGCGAAGCTGAGAGTCGGGAAGATTTTTGTATAATAAAACCATTTATCATCCGGAAGATTTTTGATGTGCGCCAAGACCATGGGTCGCTTGTCCCAGGTTCAGTTTCGATTTCACTTGATGGCCACATTATTGTCGACTGATGTCGGTAACATACTACCGTGCGCAGAAATGTTATGACCATCAATAGTGGTTGTTATGATAATAAATTATGATTTTCAGTTCGTGCTGTTGCGAAGCACTTTTTCTCCGCTCGTCGCTCGTCTCGGCGGAGGATTCGAGGAGGAGCGGAATCCCCTTTCTGCAAGTTGCATTGTCGTCTCTTGTAAAACATGAAGTTGGCTTGTACAAATCAGATGTTACGCGTGTTCTTGTCCTTCTAGTTTTTTTGCTCTCCAAAAGCATTGGGTTCACATTTCAATCATATACTGGCGTCTGTGACTAAATTGGTATGCTTCGAATTCACTGCTTCATAATTTGTTGAACATTGTCGGAAGCTTAATTTTCATATTTATTTTTTGTTTTCATTGTTTGTCGCGGGTTTGGATTGAATTTATTTTTTTTTAAATTTTGTTTTGATGGATTGATTTTAACTAGTGAGCATCGATATTGTAGCTCGAGATGCACTTCTTCTACAATTAAAAATCAAGAAATGTACATTCTTCCTTGAAACGATTATTGCATATAATTTATCAAGAAAAATCGACTATTTCATTCTCATTTTTGTTTTTTTAAAAGATTTCTAAACCAAGGTGCCTGGAGGAAATCGGCATTTCAAATTCATGCAAGTCGAGGGTACTTTTGTTCCGACCGAAATGTGTTTCCCTTACACAGACTTCAAATCCATGGAGCTTAGGGAAATTGGCATTGCAGATACATGTAAGTCGTGGGTATTTTTGTTCCGACTGAAATGTGTTTCCGAAATGTGTTTTCCACAGACTTCTAATCGATGGAACGTGGGGAAAACGGCATTGTGAATTCATACAAGGCGGGGGTATTTTTGTTACGATTGAAATGCGTTTCCCTAACACAGACTTCAAAACCAAGGTTTCTGGTGAAATCGGCTTTGCAAATAAATGCAAACTGCGAGTACTTTTGTCCTCGCTTGCCTTTGTGCAGTCTTGAATATGTCTGTCCTAACACGATCTTCTAAACTTAGGAATCTGGGAAAATCGTGCAGACACTAGAAGCGAATGAACATTCCAGCCTCAAGCAAATTCGCGGTTCGAGAAGTACACTTGAGAGATGTAAAATTCAGAGGGAAATTGTAAAATAAAATAATCGTTTGATTATTCTTCCGTACATATTAGGCTGTCAAAAAAGTCCTGCGGTATTTTTATAGAATTTTCATTCGTTCATAAAATTAGTTACAATCATCTGTTTTAAGTCAAATATGCGCCGTTTTGTTCGATGACTTGTTCCCAACGAGATGCCAACTTCATAATACCCCTGTTATAGAAGCTCGCTTCCTTATTGGCAAAAAACTCGGATAGCCAATTTTCACAGGCCTCTTTTGTGGCTAACTTCTGACTACCTAGCTCGTTCGCCATGGACAAAAACAGGTGGTGGTCACTTGGTGCAAGGTCCGGACTATACGGCGGATGCAAAAGAACCTCCCATCCGAGCTCCCGGAGCTTCTGGCGCGTCACCAAAGAAGTGTGTGGTCTGGCGTTGTCCTGATGGAAGACAATGCGGCCTCTGTTTATCAAAGATGGCCTCTTCTTCATGAGTGCTACCTTCAAGCGGTCCAGTTGTTGGTAGTACAGGTCCGAATTGAGCGTTTGGCCATAGGAAAGCAGCTCATAATAGATTATTCCTTGACAATCCCACCAAACACACAGCAGAACCTTCCTGGCCGTTAATGAGGGCTTGACCACCGTCTGAGCCGCTTCAGCGGGCTTCGACCACGACCGTTTGCGCTTCACGTTGTCGTAAGTGACCCACTTTTCATCGCCAGTCACCACCCGCTTCAGAAACGGGTCGATTTTGTTGCGATTCAGCAGCGATTCACATGCGTCGATACGGTCAAAGATGTTTTTTTTGCGTCAACGTGTGTGGCACCCATACATCGAGCTTCTTTGTGAATCCAAGCTTCTTCAAGTGGTTAATAACGGTTTGATGACTTATCCCCAGCTCTTGGCCGATGCTACGGCTGCTACTATGCTGGTCTTTCTCGGCTAATTCAGCGATTTTGTCGCAATTTTCGACGACAGACCTTCCGGAGCGTGGCGCATCTTCGACGACCTCTACACCAGAACGAAAACGTTGAAATCATCGTTGTGCGGTGGAAATGGAAACTGTATCGGATCCATAAACTGCACAAATTTTATTGGCAGCTTGAGATGCAATTTTGCCTTTGTCATAGTAGTACTGTAAAATATGTCGGATTTTCTCTTTATTTTGCTCCATATTTGCGACACTACAACTCACGAACGACTTAACCAAACAAAACACTGTCAAGGACTATATTATAGCGCGCCTTTCCAACAAGCTATAGTATGACTCGATACAATGAATACAACTAGAACTACGCGCTTACAACGACACCTCGCGGAAACACCGTAGGACTTTTTTGACAGCCTAATATATTTTGTCCTAGGCATCATACCAAAAGTAAAAGGTATGTCATTAAATTTACTTGTAATAAAGAACATATCACAATGCATGAATTGACCTTACATGGAATTATACAATCTTTTTACTCACAAAGCAAATACAGGGTTTTCCAACTTTAAATTCCGAAAGTAAATTGAAATAAACCACACTTAGAATTCGAATTTCGATGAAACTTTTATTTCAAATTAAAGTTTGGTTTATGCTATTATGTGTGATATACTACATCATTCAAATGTCCACCTAGGGCTTCCTCGCACACCTTGATCTGGAACTGGTAATTTTCGATGACTTTTCGGCACATATGGGGCGGTATCTCGGTCATAACTACACGACTGTTGTCTGTCAAATGTTCAAGAGTTTGCGGAGAGTTGGCATAGACACGGCCTTTCGCATAACCCCACAAAAAAAAGTCTAGCGGGTTCAAATCGCATGATCTGGACGGCCAATTGGCATCACCAAAACGCGAAATTATGCGTCCCTCAAATTTCGTTCGCAATATGGCCATGTTCGGTTGTGTTGTTTGGCACGTGGCGCCGTCCTGCTGAAACCACATGTCATCCGTATCCATATCTTCAATTTGTGGCAAAAAAAAAAAGGTTAACATGCGGCCAGAGCGCTCACCATTCACAGTTACCGTCTCGCCGTCCACATTTTCAAAGAAACACGGCCCGATGACTCCACCAGACCATAATGCGCACCAAACAGTGACTTTTGGCGGATGCAATGGCCTCTCAACAATCACGTGTGGATTTTCTGAGCCCCATATACGGAAATTTTGGGTGTTCACATAGCCACCGAGCTCGAAATGTGCCTCATCGCTGAAGAAAATTTGATGCGAAAATTCAGCATTTTGCTGCTGTTGTTCGTTCACCCAATCGACGTATGCCCGACGCATTCCATGGTCACCACGCTCTAATTTTTGTACCAGTTGGACTTTATATGGATGTAGGTGCAAGTCCAAATGCAAAATTCGCCACAATGATGTGTTTGACAAGCCCAATTGCTGAGCACGCCGTGGAATCGAAACATTCGGGTCATCCTCCACACTGGCAGCAACAGCAGCAATATTTTCGCATTTACGCACTACATTAGCGATTGTGTGCTCTGTAGGCCGTCCATGACGACCAAAATCCGTCCGTAATGCTCGAAAAACATTTGCCGGGTTTTCATCATTTTTATAGTATAATTTAACAAAATTAACACGTTGTGCGATGCTAAAACGATCCATATTGTAAAATGGCAGACATTCAACTAACGATATGACGCTTTGGTTGACAGGACAGCTATGTCAAACGGTTGTCAGCGCAGGGCTGTATACTTTCGGAAGCCCGAAATGGAAAACCCTGTACCTCCGTATTTTCTTTATGGCAACAATAAGAATGGTTAATACGCGCTTTTCTCACCAGTCTTCAGGTATGACAACATTCGAGTTTACTAATGTTATCGAGTAAAATATACTAACCTCTAGTAGGGATGCGGGTTTGTTGACAATATGTACAAAAAATTTGTACATTCTACTAATGTTTGCATTACCAAATGTATTTGGTAGTTTTCGACCGAGGATTTTTCTATGTGTACAAGGTACGTTTTCATAAACTTGGTTGGCAGCATACCAACCAGAATTCATCTCCGCAAATGATTAGCCATCTGGTAGCCCGGACCTTGATCCACTGAGTTATTCACTTTGGACCACGATGAAGGAGCGAGATGGATGAAATCGTTACAACGTTGAACAATAGTTAACATCCCTGGAATCGTTTACATTCGGAATGGCGAAAATGTATTTAAAACTTATTTTTCATGTCAACATTTCTTTATGAAGATGAACCTCATTTTGCAGTGATTCTTGAAATAGATATATACGTTCAAAAATCGAAAAGGTGGCATTACGTTAAATTAGCGAAATTTGTCAACTAGGGTAGTGAGGGGGAAACCCATTTGGACAGATTCCATGCTTGTGACAGAGATATATCACATAATCCGATGCCTGGCAAAATTTTGAGATCAGTTTTCAGAGCGCACGTGCGCTTCGAATTAGTTCACTAATTATCCACAGTCGCGAGGCAAATATAATGACAGATGGAAATGTGTAGTAATCAAAAATCAATATTTTCACTTGAGCAGTATTTTACTTAGCACGGATAGAAGTTATTTGGAAGGGATAAATTAATAAATTTATTGTGTCATGTTAAATGTTGAATTGCTCGCTGCATATTAATTATGAAACAGTTTACTGCCAATTGGAGAGGCTCCCAAGGTGCACCATGACGCAGATTAATCAGTATGATGACAATAAAGTAATCCAGGTTTTACCAAAGCAATGCTTTACATCAGCCGTTGACGTGGCGGCATTTCCAGTGCCGAAAACCTTTGTTCGCCAAACCTGATAAAGAAACGTCCACAACGTGCCCAAACTTCCAATCGATAGAGGCAACCAGAAGAAGCGAGCCGCCATTCGCCGCCTATGTAATGATTGAAGACGCGAAATGTGTATCCTTTAGTGACTCCTCGCGAGCCGACATCGCCCAGAAGATGGATGTTTACACACTGTGATCGAGCTGAGTAATGCAGAATCAGCGTGCGGTTGGAGTATTTAATTATGATCGTGACTTTTGCGGTAATGGCGCTGATGTCCCACAATCGCACGATGATTTAACCGGTGGTAATGATGTTGTTAAAGGTTCATCGAATGATTGGGCGATTACCAGGCGGGCGCCTCGTTTGAGTGAATGCACTTTCAATACATTGATCTGCATTGATCTTGTGATTAAAAGTCATTATTTATATGTTTTGAGAAAAGAAGGAAAAAATTTTCAACATGTTCATTAATCAACAAACTAGATAGAACAGATGGTTAATTTCCCTAAATCTATCGCATACAAATCCTAATAAAATGAGTAAATGAATGAAAAACTAACGAGAACTCTCCCAGCAAATAAATCGAAAATTCACTAATAAGTGCAAGATACGCATCGTTCTTCCGTGATGATATCGACCGAAAGTTTCTTTTTTTTCTGTTCGCTCAGAATGATATCGATCAAATCTGTTCACAGTATCTGGGAGGACCATGTTTTCACACTGTGGTTGAAAAATGCTTGAAACAGTAGCACTCGACTGTTGAAGAGCAACTTTTCGCGACTTGCTTCCGACTGATTGATCTTTATCAGCAACCTTCGATCTTCCGATCAACCGATGGACTGTCTAAATTCAACGCCGACGAAAGCAAACAATTTGGGAAGCCCCGACTTTTGTCCATTGCGAGGCTCCAAAAAAAAAAAAACTGACGGGGAATAATGTTTATTTCATCGTCGTTGTCGCAGTTCAGTTGCTGCAATGCACGGAAAATGTATAACTTCAGTTTCGGTGATAACACGACAGATTTGCTGTATGTTTCTACAGTTCAACGTTGAAACAAATGAAAATTTTCATTAATTATATATCTCTGACTTTAAGAATTATATTACTTTTCACTAAGTCTTTTAATATTTTTTTGTTTCTCGAATGAATTGATGTAAAATACACAGTGAAAAATTCGTCCCAGGATGGAATTGAAAAAAAAGCTTTAAAGAACATTAATTTGAAACTTTGATTATAATTCTCATTAAATCGATTCCGGAAAGTCAGTAAATAGTTTTGAAGTTATCGTTAACACCGTTCGACTTATTTGCAACCCTCAATGGGTCGTAGTCATAGTACATCTTTAATATCGTCTTTCTCAAGGCAAGAGTGAAGAGGAGTAGCTGAAAAGGAATTTTTGCCAAGGGCCATTTTCAAGGCTAGAGACGAATGAACTGAAGAAGTTTAAAGCAGTGGTGGCCAAGCTGCGGCCCTACAGCGTTGTTGATGCGGCCCGCAGCCTGATTTGAGCTAAATTAAGAATATAGTTGAAAATTTTCTCCATACATTTGAATAAAAATAACTTTGTGAATAATTCTTATTAAGCGTATGTATCCAAGCTGATCATTTTCTTTTTTTTTCATTTTTCCGTGCTAATTCAACTTTCTGACAATTGTTCTCGTTAGTACTCAATGGACTTTTTCACGTTTTGGTTCTGTTTTGTTCACACTCGCACAAATTCGTGCAATTAACGGCAGTAAAACCAGGTATTTACGTTGTCGGTTACTCGGTTGCAAGTTAACGTCAAACGATTTGGAGAATTACGAACGTACCCATAGGGGAGATGGGGGTAAGACGGACATATTAAGGAAAACTTCAATTGTATCTTTGGAAATTCATGTTTTCAAAAATTTAAAAGCAGTTTCTTACAGTTCAATATACTGGTTTTCGAAATAACTGGCCAAATGTTTTATAAAAATGCGTTTTCCATGTTTTTTACTGAAATTAAAACAAGCCGAAAAGTAGAACATTTTTATCGATGCGGGTATAATGGACATGTGGTGGAGGATATGGAAATGTTCATAATATATGAAGCGTAGAAATTTATCGTTCGCAGGAGGAATAATTTCACTCTCAGTGTTTGTGCGTCCAGTAACTGAAATAAAACAGAAAGAGAAAGCAATATAAAAAAGGGTTCAATATTCTTCCCTTCATTTTCCATCATGCATTGGATGTGATTATGGATGTGACTGTCCATTTCAACAAAACTCACCAATGTAATATAAGATAATTTCCAATACCGAACACAATTATCAATGTATCTCCTCAGCTAAAACATGTTACTTTAATATAGAGAGAGCATGTTTGAAATGGAAAAGGTAATTTTCTTTTATAATTTTTTCTTTCTGAATGTTTATTCAACCCAATGCGAATTTTAATTGGACTAACAATACCTAATACTATATGTAGAGCAATCACTTTTTCTAATATGTCTTCACTTTCCCAATTGTTCTCGCCGTATATACTTTCCTAGGGTGAAAATGAACACAACAAAACAGACAGCCTAAACCAAATTTTCACGATGTGCTCGATTTTCGATTTTCAATTTGTACCCCAATATGTTCCCGAAAGACGTAATCCTACGTCAAAAGAAAAAGTATTCCAGGGAAAATTGTCTGAAATATACTTTTTCCGTGCATAAATCATGTCTTATTTGATTTGTAATGAAGCTGCTGTTGTTTCGAAGGTTCAATCTGAAACGAAATTATGAGTCGAGACATACGTCAAAAATGAACAAGTTTGTTGCCTCATCCTGTGCTGGAGTGTTTGTTTGAAAGTCTTTGTATTTTATTCAATGGTGATAGATGAGAGAAGGATTTCGAAGTTACCGAGAAATTGACTTGCCTTTTACCTATGGATGTAGGATTCGAGGATGTCTTTCAGGATATCGTCCAAATCATCAGCCAACTCGCACGCATTGGATCATGGTGAGTCCCAAGCTTCCTTTCTTCTTCTATTCATAATTTTATTTTTCATTCGAAATAAAAACTCAAGTCAAGTCGAACAGCAAATGGGATATTTTTAATCTACCCATTTTATGATATTGAAATTTTCTCATGTGTCGACAACAAGGAGAAATGTTGACGCATTCCAGTCGATTAATGTTGATTTTCCTCGCATTTTCCTGTTGGTACTTTAAAGCACATGATAGAACTTTCCAATTTTCTTTGCCTCATTCAGTTTCGATGATGTACCGTTTTGTCTCAAATTCCGAACAGCAATAATGCATGATTTTTAAAAAATCATAACTTTTAAAATACTGGACCGATTCATATGATTGATATATCTAATTGACGTCTTTTTCGGAAAAATGTGAAACTCGCAAAAAAAATGGATTTTGCTTTCGTAATTATTGATTGTATTTGTTCCTTATAGTTTACATGGTTTCAGGATCAACAGCGTTTTATTGGTATTGATGGCTGTGAATGATGTTGAAATGAAGTCTATAACCCAAAGAATGTCAGGGGTTTGATTACTAAATTATTCATAACATTAAAGTTCACTAAATTCACATTTAAAAATGAAGTGTTCGCAATTTGAATCATGCGTAGAAACTTGATTCATATTCCGAACACTAATTTTAAGGAAGATTTCTGCATAAAATATAATTTGTTTTTCATCCATTGATTGTAGATTCACAACAAACAACAAACAAAATATTTGAGAAAACTACAAAACCTGAAAAATTAACGGTGCTCGTTTTTTACAGAATTTGATAACGCACTGTTGACTGTCACTTTTTTGCACATTTAAAATTATAAATTATGGACTGTATCGATACCTGTAAGTGATGTTAAAATGGAGGCTATAAGCCAAAGAATTTCAGGGTTTTGATTATTCAATTATTTATAACATTAGAGTTCAGTGTAAATTTGAAAATGAAGTGTTCGGAATTTGAATCATGCGTAGAACCTTGAGTCATATTCCGAACACTACTTCAATATAAATTTCAATGAAGATTTCTGCATAAAATATCATTTTTTCCACCCAGTTATTGTAGTTTCTTACATTCTCTAGCACTTAACATGAAAACAACAAACAAAATAGTTGTAACAACTACAAAAACTGAAAAATGGACGATTCTTGTTTTTTACGAAATTTGCTAACGCAAACATTTTATCATTGGTTTTGCCTGTCACTTCTTTGCAAATGTCTAATATTATAAATTATAGGCTGTATCGATACCTGTAAATGATGTCAAAATTAAGCCTATACCGAAAAAAATATATGTGTTTCCATTATTCAATTATTTGTAACATAAAAGTTTAGTAAATTTACATTTAAAAATGAAGTGTTCGGAATTTGAGACTGTTCGGAATTTGAGACAAAACGGTACGATGTCGTTTGTGCGTCTCACAAAATATCATTTTTGCACCAACATTGAGGAGCTCTGGCCGGCCTAAAAGTTTGAAGATGTATTGGAGGCATTTCTCAGTCAAGATTCGTGTCAAACACAAAAAAATACAGGAGGGTTGTGTCCGAGATACAACGGAACTGGTAATGACTACCTAGTTTAGTCATAAATTCTGGTACACGGAATATTAGCCACAAAATCAACTCAAATCATCTTTTCATAAAATTTCTTGCAATGTTTTATACAGTTACTCAACAGCTACAAATTATACAAACCAATTATTCGGAATGACCTCCATTTGCCTTCCAGCATAGGTGGAGACGATCTGGCCATTCATCGATTGCAGCACGCACGACTTCCATAGAAAAGGAAAGAAAAGTGAGGGCGTGCTTGAGCGACTCAATATCCGAATGACGAGTAGAACAAACCACAGCCTCTAATACGCCCCATAACTAGCAATCGAGTGGGTTCACGTCTGTGCTACTAGCTGGCCAATCTTCTGTTGATATGAATTCCGGAACATTATTTTTGAGTCACGTTTGGGTTGTTTTTGCCTTGTGTGCTGGTGCAGAGTCTTGCTGAAAGGTCCAAGGCTTGTTAGCGAACATTGTTTGGTTAAAAGGTTTCACAATGTCAATGTCACAAAGATATCCGATTGATGTACTTTGGCCGATGTTTTCACCCCTTTTTTTCGCAAAAATGTATATCGATTATGAAAATGTATATCCAAACTTCCTACCAAACCATCACAGATGCTGGATGATGGCCTTTTTCGACTCTCGGGATTAGCTCAGATGCTTCCCATGATGACCAAGCATATACTCGAACGTTCTGTTTATCAAAAAATTCTTTGATTGTGAAAAAATCATTTTTTTGACGTAGAACTACGTCTTTCATTAAGGGTGCCAAATCGGAAAACAGGTCACGTTTTAATAAAATAAAGTTAACTATTTTTGCTGCGAACGGATTTTGGCGATTTACATACCAAACGAATAGGAAATTCTCTAAGATTTGTTTGATATGCTATACATTATAATTCCATAGTCTGTATATGGTTTAAATTAGTGAAAGTGAAGTGGAAGCATTCCCATTTCCTCATACATTTGTTCTGTTCATTTGTGTGTTTTCTCGAACAGAGCTATCTATAACGAGCAACTTATCGACGAGCAACAAAGGGGAAATCGTAAGATGTAAAGTCTCCGTGAACGAAGAAAAAGAAGAAGAACGAAGGGGAATATTTTCCTAGAGTATAAACAGGAAAAGGAAATCGACTGAACAACATCGTTGCTGGGCGAGCTGGACGGCGAGGGATCGAGCCTTTCTCAAAGCAATAGGGGTGAAGGAGTAATATTATGGATAAAGTAAAGTTTTCCAAGGGTTACAAACGAATGAACTGAAGAAGTTTAAAGTCTCAACCAAGGAAAGAAGTCAAACTTTTAGTATCGTTCTGTATTCAAAACAATGAAATCGCTTGTCCTTCCCTGTTTTGCGTCATCACATGTCTTCGTTTCGGATTGAGCTGTGGACGCGACCAGATTACTCACTCGCTGATTTCTCTGGCATTGCAATCATTGCATCAAACTGACGCCATTGCATTAAGGTTCTGAGCTACACAATTGTGTTGGGAATCATCAAGCTAGGTTATCGTCAGCTCACCAAGAAAATAAATGTTCTCGAATTTGGTCATTGATTTTGTTGAACGAAGGGATACCATGAGCTCTGCCAGGCTAATTTGTTGACATGCCCGATTCAACGTTGGTTTTAGCTGTTTTATTACTGGCAAGTGAAACCAAATCACATACAAGATTCCAGAACGACATTTATTTTCTTGGTGACTAAATAAGCGAAATAAACTCTATCTGCACGCGAACCCTAATAAATCAGTGACTTATTATAACTTATTTAATAACTTGGTATTTCCCAAATATTTTTTTGGCGCACAACCTTAACACCTGCTTCACCATATCGTCAATTCAATGCATTGATGCAATGTCAAAGGCACCAACGAAGCCTTTATGGTGACAGAAAACAAACAATGTTAACTGCTTGGAAAAGGCTGAATATTTGCCTTAGCAGAGATTCATTACTAATACCCTAACGTAAATAATTCCATCCCGGTATCTCCTCTCCTTGTTTATATTTATCATTACAAATGGGTTTTCAGCGTAGCGAAGATGCACTTTTTTTACGTACGGGTTATGAAGCACGTAGGTACGCACACAAATATCCATATATCGATGGCTTGAAGCTACTAAATATAGGGGAGGCGGGGGGTAAAACGGGCATGTTGAGAAGAACTTCAATGACATCTTTGGGAACTCATGTTTCCCAAAAACTTTGATGCAGTTTCTTGCAATTCAGTATACCGTTTGTCTACCTAATTGGTCAAATATTTTACAAAAAAGTGTTTTTCAATGTTTTTAGCTGAATTCTGAATTTAAAACAGACCGAAAAGTACAACATATTTTTCGATGCGGGTAATATGGACATATAGTGGAGGTAATATGGACAGGTTTGTAATACATGTAGCGTAGAGGTTTATCGATCGCGAGATGAATAATTTTATTCAACCAAGGTCTGAACTCATAACGAATGTCCGTTAACACTTTCGACGCCCCGTCACCCAGATATGGGTGACACTTTCCTCGTTCAAATTGAATAGGATTTTCAAAAAGAATTTGACAGAATAGGCATTTAAATGTAACTATAGGATATGTAGAAAAATAATAAAATCATAACCATATTAATAAAATGTTTATACTATACTTTTTATCAATTTATAGTACGGATGGTTTGTACTGGATTTTTTTACGAAAACCGTATAATATGACTTTGGCATGCACTATTGTTGTCAATTCGTCTTCAAATAGAATAAAATTTCACTAGATCATGTAAAAGTTATCTACGAACTAAGTTTAATCTTCAGTTAATAATTCATCCGCAAGTTGAGCCTCGCGAGAAACTCAAATACGGCGCATTGGCCGATGAACGTGTTAAATGATGAAAAAATTGAAATAATCCACCTAGAAGTGACATCAACGGCAAAGAATATAAACTTTCTGCACCGAAATCGATCATAACGGTTTTGGTTAACATGCTCGTGTATCATGAAGTGTGAACCGAAGCAGAGTTGTGCCATTCTCTTTTGCCATTCTCATTATTTGTAGCATGTAACAACAAAAGAATGCCACTGGGAGAAATTACTTCTGTAAAATCATATATGAACAAACGAATGCGATGAATCGGCAAACACAGATTCTAATGGATCAGCGGACGCGTCTTAGTGGAACATACGATCGGAAGCTGAGGCTGAAAGTATTGAGATAAATCACGCAAACTCTACAAAACTTTAACCAAAGGCTATATCCGGAGAATCCATATGCGAGAAGGTATTCGTAATGCCTGTGCTAACAAGTAAACAAACAGGGCGCTGAAGCAAAATCTGGTGGCCAAAATACACACTCGAAAGTTTTACAACAAGATTTCGACGAAGTACGAAGGATGTGTTGATGACTGACGAAACGTACGCAAAAATGGACTTAGGACAGCTTCCAGGTCTGAAATTCTCACAAGCAAGACAATGGACTCGAAAATGTATGGGGGAGAATGCCTGCAGAAACGTCCAGCGAAGTTTTGACCAGATTTGGCAAACCACTACAGTCGAGGGGCGCTTCAGTGATACCGCAGAAATGGGGTCGGTTACAATGAACAATACCTCAATGCGGAATTATTGCCAAAGTGACAAAGTGACAAAGTGTAGACATGAAGAGGTCGTGGAATAAAATGGTCGCTGAGGTTGACCAACAGAGAGTCCTAACTTTGATGGAGGGTATCCGAAGAAAAGTATGAAAATTCATCAAAACTGTGTCGGAATAATTTTTATATTTTAAATTATTTCCTGAGAGAACAATAAAATATCTATATTTTGATATAAAAACATGTTTGTGCCTTTAACCAAATCCGATATACAACTAGATTTATGATTCCGAATTCACAGCACATGTTTTGTAAAATGCTCTATCATGTTACAAATATTGTATACCGCTTAAAGTTCTGATTGTTCTTGATCATTTCAAAACCGTTGTAATCATAAAATTTGCAAGCAATGCAGTTTATCTAAGAAGTATCTTCAGAGAGCTGTTGCAAATCGTTTGCTAATGTTAATCAACTGTGTAATGTTACACCCAATATTACTGGAAACTTAACAAGTATTTAATTGAAATTTTGCAGAAGATTACATAAACGTTTGAATTTTTCCCACAAAATACTGTAATAATCATTGAAACGAAGCCGTGAACAAGAAACTTAATTTGAGTACACTGGAGTCGCTTTTTACGCATAAAAGAGAATCCAAAATACGCGTAGAAATAAACCGGGTAAATTTCAAAATCCGTGAAAAACCTAACAAAAAGTGAATTATTTGTTTAAAATGCAACCCATATTCTAACAATTGATTAACTGAATTATTTTGCATGCTATAATCATGATATCAGCTACCAATCAGTGATACAATACAAACTTATTTCGCAAAAAATCACATCAATCAGCACATTAAATCTGTTTACACTGGAGTCACTTTTACGCGGTTGATGCGTGCCGCGTTAATTCCGAAATCCGCGTAAAAATGAACAGCGTAACTTCCTAACACCACGTAAAAAAGTCGCGTAAAAAGCGATTTCATTGTATTCACATTTATTGAAATCCGTTGAATTCATTATTGTTACTATTTTTTATCCCATTCGTTTATTTTTTTAAGCACATTAGCATATGAACAGTAACAGAGCCAGATTTATTCGTGTACATGTTTCAAGATTATGGTATCTTGAAATTGTATATTACACAGTAGCCATTTAGGCGTAAGAGTATTTCTTCTGTTCTTCCATTGTTCAGTAGACCGGACAGCGGAGACAGTTGCTATGATCATTGCCCGATGTGTTTCTCTTGTTGCAAGCAGAGCTTCCTCAAAAGCAGAGTTTTCATGATGATTGTTGCGTGGACGTAGTCATTCTACAATTTATAGTTATTCTCAGAGTTCATTCAAAGCAGTTGCCGGGTATAACCAGTTAAATATGTAATTCAAATTTTACGTAGAAGTAGACATCACAATTGCGCTTTGTAAATTCTGAACAAATTAATCACCAGCACACCCAAACTAGCGTTGGCTGAAAACATTTCATCTTTGGCAGAAATGATGCCATTTCGTGTGCTGGAGGGTCAAATGCGCAAATAATGACCTATTTTAAAAGCTTAAAAATGGTTTGTATGTATGCGAGCAGTCATCTCTTTCTGTTTTCTTTTCTCATATCAATTGGGATTGAGTCAAAAAAAACAGGAAGTGGGTTATATCTATGGTATAACCGCAAGGGTGACGTAGGACTATCGTTGATTTAGAGATCATTTGTATGAAGTTGAATCTGAATTCATTCTGAATGAATGAATATTTGGAGAACTTCGAAAACGAGAGCGTTACGTTGGAGGCACAAGGTTTTATGCATCCAATATTGGATACGGAAATATCCTACTGATGGGGAAGAATAATCTTCAGAAGCTATCCTGTTGATTGCGATTGATTGAAAAATCACAAAACCTAATGTATTTGGTCACAGTGTTACATGGATAGAAAACATTAAAATAAACTCTTTCATATGAATGTAATTTTAAATTCCCAGAGGAACTGGCAGATTATTTTCAGTAACGATTAGATATTTCCACATTTTCCTCGATACTGGAAGCCCACCAGTGGTTAATGCTAACTCGATAACCATCTGTTAATAGCACTTGATTGAAACATATTTGGTCACAGTGTTACATGGATAGAAAACATTCAAATAAACTCTTTCACATGAATGTATTTTCAAATTCCTAGAGGAACTGGCAGATTATTTTCCGGATCTTTCTCGATCCAAACGGAAAGAATTCCGTGCGTGTATGTGTGTGTGTGTAGCGGCTGCTTCGAGATCTTCCCGGGGAACCGTTTGTAGCATCACTCTCCTCCTGATGGATTCCCTTCTGGCCTAAGGTGCACAAACAGGCTCTTGGTGACACCGTTCATCCGCGCTTTCATGATAAATGAAGAGCTTCACCACAATAGCGACAACATGCTCCAATCGCTGTTCAATTAGAACTGAGTGGATTTCCGAGCGGCGCTCGCTTATATACCGATTGGTGATTTCAATAGCCTATTTTGAAAGCAAATTTAAGACTATTGAAACAAGTTTTTGGATCAGAAAGTAACAAGTATAGAACGCATTTTATCTTTCGAATGAAGTGTTTATCATACCATTTCGTTCAGTGGTTTAGGAGCTATTAACACTCAAAATCTCGGTCTTCGGCGTAACGCTTTCGTTTTCGAAACTTTGATTTTACACCCCGGTATATAAATGAAAGACGTAGTCCTACGTCAAAAAAATCCATACGACGTCAATGGGGATCGAACCAAGGTCGGCTGGAATACAGGGCTATTTCACACGACCACGTTATCCATATAGCTGCCAGTGCTGTTATAAAGAAGCGTGATAATATTACACCTCATCATAACATGAAGTTGGAAAGTGTTTTCTAAGAGGATAAAGAATAACATGAACGAGAATATAGCTTTCTCTGTCTGGGCCGTGTAGTTGGCAAGCTATACGAAAAGCTTTCATATGCTTTCATTTAAATGTGTCTCCTGTTTCGCTCGCTCATATCGGCTTTAGCATATACAGGGTTTTCCATTTCGGGCTTCCGAAAATATACAGCCCTGCGCTGACAACCGTTTGACATAGCTGTCAACCAAAGCGTCATATCGTTAGTTGAATGTCTGCCATTTTACAATATGGATCGTTTTAGCATTGCACAACGTGTTAATTTTGTTAAATTATACTATAAAAATGATGAAAAAATGCAAATGTTTTTCGAGCATTACGGACGGATTTTAGTCGTCATGGACGGCCTACAGAGCACACAATCGCTAATGTAGTACGTAAATTCGAACAAACTGGATCCGTAGCGGATATTGTGAAACCTGTGCATCATCGTAATGTGCGTTCGGCCGAAAATATTGCTGCTGTTGCTGCCAGTGTGGAGGATGACCCGAATGTTTCGATTCCACGGCGTGCTCAGCAATTGGGCTTATCAAACACATCATTGTGGCGAATGTTGCATTTGGACTTGCACCTGGTACAAAAATTAGAGCGTGGTGACCATGGAATGCGTCGGGCATACGTCGATTGGGTGAACGAACAACAGCAGCAAAATGCTGAATTTTCGCATCAAATTTTCTTCAGCGATGAGGCACATTTCGAGCTCGGTGGCTATGTGAACACCCAAAATTTCCGTATATGGGGCTCAGAAAATCCACACGTGATTGTTGAGAGGCCATTGCATCCGCCAAAAGTCACTGTTTGGTGCGCATTATGGTCTGGTGTAGTCATCGGGCCGTATTTCTTTGAAAACGTGGACGGCGAGACGGTAACTGTGAATGGTGAGCGCTATGGCCGCATGTTAACCGATTTTTTTACCACAAATTGAAGATATGGATACGGATGACATGTGGTTTCAGCAGGACGGCGCCACATGCCACACAACACGACCGAACATGGCCATATTGCGAACGAAATTTGAGGGATGCATAATTTCGCGTTTTGGTGATGCCAATTGGACGTCCAGATCATGCGATTTGAACCCGCTTAACTTTTTTTTGTGGGGTTTTGCGAAAGACCGTGTCTATGCCAACTCTCCGCAAACTCTTGAACATTTGAAAGACAACATTCGTGAAGTTATGACCGAGATACCGCCCCATATATGCCGAAAAGTCATCGAAAATTACCAGTTCCGGATCAAGGTGTGCGAGGAAGCCCTAGGTGGACATTTGAATGATGTTGTATTTCACACATAATAGCATAAACCAAACATTAATTTGAAATAAAAGTTTCATCGAAATTCGAATTCTAAGTGTGTTTTATTTCAATTTACTTTCGGAATTTAAAGTTGGAAAACCCTGTATATTATACAAATGTTATACATGTATTGGGGAGTAGAAAATTTTCTGTTATTTTTCAGCTCATTTAATGTAATAAATCGGGATTAACTTTGGGTGCACCAGCACAATTTCCTAAATATATTTTCCAGTGCCCATCGAAACGGGTACACCTCTCTGAAGGTCCAAACGGAAGCGTGTTCGTACTTTTGGCTAGAAGCCAAAAAACCCGACTTGATAAATAATGTATCTTTTTCCGCTGATCGATATAGCGAGAGATCGTTATCGCGTAACGATCGTTTTTGTTTCGATGTCTTTTTTTTGTACAGAGAAAATATATATGGTTCGGATGGGATGCAAGCTTGAAGCTCCCTGTATCGGAACGACAGGCGTCCAGGATGTGATTTCTTTGTGATGTTCCGATTCTGCCAGGAACAAGTATGGAAGGCAGGTTTGATCGGTGGACCACGGTATGAGTTGTCACGGTAGCTCTACAAAATGACGTTGTTTGTGGAAAATATAAATTAGCATACAGTCCTTACAAGAGTGTTTTGAAACTACTATTGCAGTTATGATTGACTACCTAATATTAATACTTCAATAAGTGTTTATAGCAAAAACAAAAAGACAAAAGTGTCACTCGTCGAAAATATTTTAGCACTGGATCCAGAGATTATATTCATGGATATTTCAACCCATTGTGTGCTAACGCCGGTCAGACGATTCCGAACGATTATACGCTTATACAAGTGACGGAAAGTGGAAACTGCGTGACACGGACGATTGTCCACGCCATTGATGATTGAACACCACGGATTGATGGAACGCGATAAAAATAATCGATTACTGTGCATTCTGCAGCAGGCTGATCACTTGATTAAGCGACCGGCGTCTTCTCGTCGACATTGTCCAAAAGAGGCCTGAGTGCAACACTCCCACCTCCAGCGGTACGTATGCAGCTTCAAGCTGTTCGATTTGGCATTTCGAATTTTTGACGCGTCCACTGCGCGGCTCGTGGTCTGTCTCCATCTGATTAGCGGGAAGAAATGCTTTTTTCTGCCAACTGTGACAGCAAACGAACAATTAAAATATTAATACCATCAAGTGACCACCAAGGTAATTGTGTACACCTGCGATGATGAGTGCTTCGCTGCATTTCTTCGCGTTTCGGCTTTTTTTGGCAATCTGCGAAAGTACCGGTTCAGGAATGGATCTTCATGCATTTCATCGCTTCAATAATCCACACTGATCAACATTCAGTCCTGGCGCAGAGCAGCAGGAATGTTATAATAATGATGCAGTCCAAAAAAGTGCGCAAACCGCGGTGAATGATCGACTGGCCATTGTTTTGGTTTAAATGTATCCACCGCGACAGGATGTTTACCAAATATGATCCACCGAACGAAAGCGATTAACGATAATTGAATCGTTTTTTGTTTTGTAGAAATGGAACACCATCTCAGGTAAATGCAGACAATGTGGAATTTTATGACTATTAAATCGATTGAATTGAGGCCATTTTTATTCAATTTGCTCATCATTGGATCGTTCGTCATTTGGCGAAATGCGTATAATCATTTCTGTCAAATCAGGGCCGGACCAATGTTCAAAATAATTAGCTGTGTCACTACTTATTACACATATCTTAATGGGAGTTCCTGATTTTTGGTCAGGTAGTTTTCTAATCGAACTATCTATTTATCAGTTCTGACCATACAATTTATTTGGCAGTAGGATCACAACCGAGTACTAGTAAAAATGTCATTAGTAAAACTACTTTGGAAGAATAAATCAACAGCAGCTTCATTCTTTTTTCCAATCGTCCATACTAATAGCAAACATTTCAAGCTATTGGAGCAAGAATAAGCGGCTAGATCAGCTCATTTCGACCACCGAAGTCCTAGTAGAGTTGGTTATCTAAATGGAATCGCCAGAACGAGGGCTTAAAATTATTCATCCCAATACGTTTTTGGATTGATTTGATTAGGAGCGGCTTACGCATTTTTGATTATCTGGGCAATATAGTGTGTGGCCCCAATTAATGTGTTTTTGACTCACACCAGCGCCTTTCTTTGAAGGTGTCATATCAGAAAACATGTCACGTTTTTATGAAATCATTTTAACGTCAATAACTATTTTTGCTGTGAACTGATTTCGATTATTTGCATACAAATCTACTCGGCATTTCTCTGAAATTTATTTGATATGATGTACATTACGATCTCGCGGTCCGTAAATAGTTTAACAAAATGACGGAAATTAGGAGCATTCCTATACAATTGAGGGGCTCAGAAGGAAAGGGATGTAAGTGACTTGATCGATTGTCTCAATATCATTTTTTTCTTTAGTCAATAACTCTGCTGCAAAAACGATCCATTTTGAGTTCACTATACAAACTAATGGATGAGGTTCAGACCTTTCGTCGAAATTGTCAAATACAGCTAGGGATGTATTTGTAGCTAAGTTACGACCAAAAGAGAAATTCGGTGAAGAGAAAATCGAACAGATCACTTACATCCCTTTCTTTCTGAGCCCTTTAACCAGTGTTGAAAAAAATCATCTTCGCTAAGCTCAAATGCATAGATTTTCGGGCTAGGTTGCATCGAAAACCTATATATTCCAAACGAAAATCAAAATGACAGATCCAGACAACCAGTGAATATGAGCAAATATGAACAAACTTTTGTTCTTTAATATTAGGCTGTCAAAAAAGTCCTGCGGTATTTCCGCGAGGTGTCGTTGTAAGCGCGTAGTTCTAGTTGTATTCATTGTATCGAGTCATACTATAGCTTGTTGGAAAGGTATTTTTGCGCGCTATAATATAGTCCTTGACAGTGTTTTGTTTGGTTAAGTCGTTCGTGAGTTATAGTGTCGCAAATATGGAGCAAAATAAAGAGAAAATCCGACATACTTTACAGTACTACTATGACAATGGCAAAAATGCATCTCAAGCTGCCAATAAAATTTGTGCAGTTTATGGACCCGATACAGTTTCCATTTCCACCGTACAACGATGGTTTCAACGTTTTCGTTCTGGTGTAAAGGTCGTCGAAGATGCGCCACGCTCCGGAAGGTCTGTCGTCGAAAATTGCGACAAAATCGCTGAATTAGCCGAGAAAGACCAGCATAGTAGCAGCCGTAGCATCGGCCAAGAGCTGGGGATAAGTCATCAAACCGTTATTACCCATTTGAAGAAGCTTGGATGGAAGCGATGTATGGGTGCCACACACGTTGACGCAAAAAAAAACATCTTTGACCGTATCGACGCATGTGAATCGCTGCTGAATCGCAACAAAATCGACCCGTTTCTGAAGCGGATGGTGACTGGCGATGAAAAGTGGGTCACTTACGACAACGTGAAGCGCAAACGGTCGTGGTCGAAGCCCGCTGAAGCGGCTCAGACTGTGGCCAAACCCTCATTAACGGCCAGGAAGGTTCTGCTGTGTGTTTGGTAGGATTGTCAAAGAATAATCTATTATGAGCTGCGTTCCTATGGCCAAACGCTCAATTCGGACCTGTACTGCCAACAACTGGACCGCTTGAAGGTAGCACTCATGAAGAAGAGGCCATCTTTGATAAACAGAGGCCGCATTGTCTTCCATCAGGACAACGCCAGACCACACACTTCTTTGGTGACGCGCCAGAAGCTCCGGGAGCTCGGATGGGAGGTTCTTTTGCATCCGCCGTATAGTCCGGACCTTGCACCAAGTGACTACCATCTGTTTTTGTCCATGGCGAGCGAGTTTCTATAACAGGGGTATTATGAAGTTGGCATCTCGTTGGGAACAAGTCATCGAACAAAACGGCGCATATTTGACTTAAAACAGATGATTGTAACTAATTTTATGAACAAATGAAAATTCAAAAAAAATACCGCAGGACTTTTTTGACAGCCTAATATATTTTGAAGTTTATTTTTCCACCCAGTGTCATTTTCATCTTGATTATTCGAGATGCCAGAATTGAATTTTATTTAGTCAAAAGAATATCAACTGTTGTTTACTTTTAACCTGAGGCAGCTGTGTGCGGTTGGTTTTTATTTATGTCGTTGTTACCGTCTCGTCAAACAAAATCATGCGCGATTTCTTGCAAAGTTCGTTTCATCGAACTCTGACGTTTTTGTTCTCTAAATTGTCCAGCCTTACTATTTTTTTTTATTTTTGAATTTTGACTCAAAATCAATGCCAGAATGAATATCGTTTCGAATGTGATGAATATCAATTTGCTGCTTTTGATATCCAAAGTATAAATAACAGTGAAGTTATGAACCCCACGCAATGCCGCATTCGTTCATTATAGCAAAATTGTTCATGCATCAGCGATATGAACAAAATGAACTCGTTTGTTATTGTCATTAATATAATGAGGAAAGTGTGTTTCAAGCTGAAAAAAAGTCATTTACTGAAATAAAATTATATTCGTTACTCGAGGATATTTGTTGATATTCTAAGATACTGCCCTTAATTGTCTGTGCGTTTCTGTACCTTTAAAACGCGAAAGAGAGAGAGAGTGAGAGAGAGGGAGCTAGAGAGAGAGAGAGAGAGACTTGAAATTTAGAAGCATTCAACTTTTGCAATTGATTCACCTATAGCAGAAGTGGCCAAACTTTTGGGCATCAAGGGGGACTAATTGTTCAAATGTTAGGCTGTGGTCTACCAAAGTAAACAGTATCAAAAAGTTATAAAATGACTGGACAATAAAACAAAGTTTTAACCCTCCTGTATTCACGCGCAAAATTATAACTCGAATAATCGCGCACTGAGTTGCAGACTGTGCGTACCTCCCTAGTTTCAATATTGTGTATTTTTGGCGTTAATTGTATTGTGAATTTACTTGACTATTGGATTCTGAGGTCATTTCAGCTTCCTATTTGAATCGTCGCTTTTTACGAGGGGTGATTGAATTCATGGAGAAATCTCACTGATCACCCCTTCAACTTTATTTCAAATATCAAAAATACAAACTAAAAACAATGCAATGCCCTCTGTTTCCATACTCTCTACTTTGCCAGCCTGCCCAGAGGCACTTGGTTTTCGTAAAAATTTTCTCTAAACATTAAATAATTCCGTATTTTTGGTTGAACCAGATCTCTTTATTTGCAAAGACAACATCGTCAAAGAAACAAGAGATGATTTGATTGGGATCCATTGATTGAATCAATAACATTGCGGTGTCCATAAAATATTCGAAAAAATGGGGATGGGCTGATTGAGACCCCATACAGCAGGGCGTACTGTTGAAGAGCTTCGTCGAGATAGGATTGTTCGGGAACAGGATTATCAAACATATTCGTTTTTGTACATCTAACTTCCGAAAGGTTCTATGCCGTTTGCTGAAAGTTTTTATTCTTTCTAGTTCATAATCCACGATCCAGGAACCAATGGATGAATTGATCTTCTTGTAGCTTGTATTTAATTGTGATCGTGATAATCCCAGGAAGTAGTAGCCGTACAAGCAATAATATTTTGTATTGATATTGGCCCAATGTACGTTTACAAGGATTGTTTTTCTCATGCAATCTTTAAATTTCACGAAAATACTCGCAAAATAATAAGCAAAGACGATAATCAGATTTGTCATTCTTGACATATTTATCTGTCAACAATAAACGCGACTATTTTTACGACCGTTTGAAGCGCGACTATTTCTAACCGTCGTGTCCAGTTAGGGAATAGACGCACAATATTTGTTTGAAACAAAAAAAAAAGATACAGTAATTTACCTCTAATTGGACATACCGAAGCACCATTCAGTGCCTCATTAGGCCGAGGACATAGTAAACGTGATGCGATGCGGATTTCAATGCGGCGAAACTGTTTGTGAAGTGGTATTCTAATTTACATCATGCATATAATTAAAACCACTTTTGATGTTTTTTATACTATTGCAATGAGTTCGAAAAAAACACGATATTATGTTAAGGGCTTTCCATTTACCATGATCACAGAAAAAAACGACCTTCAATATCGTTGACCGTGGTTGACCGTTGACCGTCACAAAGCATTCAGGAAAATACATGCACATGAAAATGGAAATTGCCGTTAATTGAGTAAATAAAAAAACCGCGTTTACTATGCCCCTTAGAGGCGATTGTGACTTGTAATTGGACATATCAAAAACACAACACAATGTGAGAAACAAGTTAAAACTGGAAAATCATTGAAAATCTAACAAATAACCATTCAAAGGGTGTGCCAAACACATAATCTAGTGAAATGGTTGCAAAATGGTTGAACACACTCCTAAAAATCCATCATGCTGTAGAAACTTGCACAAAGGATGTTTACAAATATCCAATTACTTGTGTCGCATTACAGGTCTGCCCAATTAGCTAGATGTCCATTCAGAGGCTAATCACTGTATAATTAAATGAAAAAAATCCTAGAAAATATTGTTTCTTTAACTTCATTCAGTTTCAATAGTCAATCAATTCAGCCTTCTCAAAACAAAATTATTGATTCTCGGGCTGTGAGACCGAGACAGTGAGAGGGTTAATTAAAGTAAAAACATAGGTCATACTAATAAATATTGAATGATAAATTATTGTATAAAATAACAATCATGATCGGTTGCTAACTGATCGGTAAGTAATAGTTTATTTTCTGTAAAGTTTCATCAATCGATATCGCTGATATATTTTTAAGGAAATTCTCTGTTATGAACATACATAGCATTTATTTTCCCAACGAACAGTCAATTCGATCCCTATAATTATCACACCGAACAAATTCTCGCATTTTGTAAATCGATAGAATCGAGTTCTTCCTTGAACGTCTGCGAATTGCATACTTTGAAAAGATGCCGAAATGATTCTCAAAGTAAGACATCAGAAATGCAACAAGCAAAATAAACAGCTCAAAAGATTATGCCGACAGCTATCATCCAACGGTATCTGTAACAGCAAAATAGAACTAGCGAAAACATTTAGTTCAACTAGAATTACATAATAGGGCCCAACATTTAATTTTTGAAATTTATAATTTCTAATTCATCACTGTTTTTCATTTCATACATGACTATATTTGTAGCAAAAAAAATCAGCACAATTAATTCACATTACATAACATAATAACATTACCTCATTAAAACTCGCATTCGCAGTCTTCAAAGGCGAAACTTTCTTAAAAAATTTAGGTTTTATTGATTTTCGAAACCTAAAACCTGGAGAAAACATTGTTTATTTTGTCTAGTGACAATTTTTTTCGTTATTACAATTGGATGTGCTAATAATTATCTGAATGAAAATATACGGTAACTTCAAGGGAGAAATATCTACTCTTACAACTGATATGTTTTATTGAGGTTAGCATCAACGCCTTATAAAATGGTTACGGTAAAAGGTGGAGGGATATTTAATCCATTGCGTTTAGAGGTGACACTATCCTAAACCAGCTGGCGGGCGCCTAGGAATACTTGCGCGGGCGACCGGTAGACCGCGCACTACCGTTTGGTCATCCCTGGCCTATCCCTGGAATCAACGAGGGTGGGAGTCTGCCTGTTGTTCTCACGTCTCCACGAAGTTTATATGACGACATGTCGTTTGGTCGGGCGTAAGACCACTGCTCAAGCAAACAAAAGAAAGTGACAAAACATTGAGAAAAATAATCCAATCCGATGCTTCAATTTATTTAGATTCTTTTTTTTTCTACATTGTTCGAAGAAATTTAATTACATCTGTAGTTAAAACAATAGTCATCCATTAAAAAATGCGTTTTAAGCAAGCATCTCGCGACGAAATTTAGGACCAGCTCCTCGTTTCGGCTGTTTTGAGTGTTGTTTCGACCGATTTTTGAAGAGAATTTATTATTTATCGGTGTGCGAAAACCTGTGCCCAACATGGAAGCGCGCTGATCCGCACTCTGCCATACTGAGGAGTAGCGGAGAAGGGGGTAAGACGGACATGTTAAGGAAAACTTCAATCGTATCTTTGGAAACTCATGTTTTCAAAAGTTTAAAAGCAGTTTCTTACAGTTCAATATACTGGTTTTCGAAATAACTGGCCAAATGTTTTATAAAAATGTGTTTTTCCATATTTTTAACTGAAATTAAAACAAGCCGAAAAGTAGAACATTTTTATCGGTGCGGGTATAATAGACATGTAGTGGGGGAATATGGACAGGTTCATAATATACGAAGCGTAGAGGTTTATTGCTCGCGAGAGGAATAATTTTACTGTCTCTCTCAGTGTTTGTGCGTCCAGTAACTGAAATAGAACGAAAATAGAAAGCAATATAAAAAAGAGTTCTTCCCTTCTTTTTTCATCATGCATTGGATGTGATTATGGATGTAACTGTCCATTTAACTCCGCCTGCGAATGACGGATCCCAATAATAGCATGTCCGAATAAGAACCTGAAATTATTGAGAACCAGAGCAGTGGGTCCAAAGCCCCAGTAAAGGAGGATGGTTGTAATAGCTGTTATCCATGGTTATTATGGAAAGAAAGTAATGGATAAACCCCTAATCCAAGGTGTAAAGCGACCCGTGCCGAGGGATGAATGGTAGGGGGGGTCAAAACCCTGCCGATAACGGAGCCTGTGGTGCACCAGGGCACCCTCCACAGTATCGTCTGCCCTTGCTGCATTAAGCCGGTCACTGATGCAGCGGACCTTCTTTACCGCGAGACTCGTGGGGCTTCTATGAATAATCCAAATGATAACAATAAAAAATCTTCGGGTTCGGGCAGCCTCTCTCTGTCGGAAAAAACCTCCATAGAGATTGACTCTATGAAGAGGATGAAGTACTGAGTGACACTCCTGTGGATGTTCAGTCATGCTCCTCTTCCATCCTCAATACTCCGACTCGTTATGAGCCGTTAGAGGATGACAGTGACGAATGTAGTGTCACTATAAAAACTGAATCTAAAGTTGTAGATTCAGCTGAGGTCCACTCTTCGTGGAAAAAGAACCTCACCAAGGGTCAGAGAAGGAAACTACAGAACTTGGTCGCAGCTGGGATTCCTGCAAAGGAAGTTCGGCTGCAAGCACTGAGCCAGCATATCTCTGGGCCAACAAAACGTCTCCGAGGATCGGAGCTACCTAGTAGTGATGAAAAACCGATTTCTAAAAGATCGAAGCAAAATCTCTGCCCCCGACAAAGAGCGGAGCAGAATGAGCAGAAAAAAGTTGCACATAACACTCTTCAAAACTATTCCACAACAACCACTATCGAATCTGGAATGTCCTTCAAAGAAGCCTCAGAGCAGATCAAAGTTGGTATTCTCCCGGAAAACTATCCCAACACTGATCTGACTACAGCTCAACTAGATTCTATTCAGAATGCTCTACTCACTGCAATAGAGCAACAAAGAAATGAACCGGTGAAACCCAAGTTTTTCAACTGCTCATATAAGTCGGGTTATCTAATCCTTTCTTGTAAAGACCATCAAACTTCGGAATGGTTGAAGAAAGTGGTTCCCATGATAACCCTAGAAGACAACATAAAACTGGTTGCTCTAGACGCAAAAAATATTCCGCGTCCAGAGATTCTTCATGCCTTTTTTCCACAAAGTGCAACATACAGTAACGAGAGACTCAAAAGCCTCATTGAGAGCCAAAACGAGAATCTCTCCACCGATAAATGGCGAATACTCAAAAGACGCGGATTGGACGCTAACAGTCGACGAAGCTTCAATGCGTCAACTTGTTAGCAACCACTTCAAAATAAACTTCCGATTTGGTGAAACTAAGCTGAGGAAAACTAATCCAAAGCAGCGCCAAACCACAACTTAAAAAAATCCAGTGTGCCCGAAGGAGATCTGGTGTCAGGAAACGAGAAACTTCATAACTCCAAAAACCCAGGTAATCTGAAGTCTTCAGAGCCCAGTGACTCCACACCTGAGGAGCCACAAAACGCTCGAAAAGTCAGCAGCAGGGTTTCTGGTAAATCGAAGTTTCCTCGAGAAGTTTCTCCGAAAAACACGGAACTTGACAATCTGACTGTTCCTGGCCCAAGCGGTTCAAACTTAAAGGCAATCGCAAAAAGGATAGGAACTTCAACTACGTCAAGTGAAAAAGGTGAGTTTCTTCAAACCCTCTATCACGCCAGATTCAAAATGAGCATGGAACCTGGAACAAGCAAAAAACCTAACCATAATTTAAACAAAATAGATGGGGCTCTGATTCTCCCAAAGAAACCCCCGGATCGGTCAACCCAACCTGATGCAGAACACTAAAGTTTTGCAAATAAACCTCCATCACGCTAAAGCTGCGTCGAGCGTGTTATCCAGGAGGTTTACAAAAGACGCTGTGGATCTAGCTCTTATCCAAGAGCCTTGGGTTCACAAAGGAAGAATACTAGGTATTCAAACAGGATCATGTAAGTTGTTCTACGATGACAAGCATGAATCCCCAAGAGCTGCTGTCTTAGTAAATGCAAACATTAAATGCTTTCCTATTACAGAGTTCATTCAAAGGGACATCGTCGCAATCAGAGTGGAAGTACCAACCGCCAAAGGAAGATCCGACATCGTAATTGCGTCGGCTTACTTTCCTGGCGACGTTCCTGAGGTTCCTCTACGAGAGGTAGCGGCGTTTGTTAACTACTGTAGGGAAATTAACAAGGACTTCATCATCGGATATGGTGCCTACGCTCATCACACAATGTGGGCAAGTACCGACATCAACTACCGAAGTGAGTGTCTTTTAGAATTTCTCTCGTCAAACAACATAGATATTGCTAACAAAGGAACTGAACCAACATTCATAAACGCAATCAGACAAGAAGTCTTAGACCTAACGCTGTGTAGCCCGGTTATTCTTGACAAGATTAATAACTAGCACGTGTCCGAAGAGGCGTCTTTGTCTGATCATAGACACATTATTTTTGAATGGGCTGGTGGCATGACAGTTCAGCGAGAATACCGAGATCCCAAAAAAAACCAACTGGGATCGGTATTCCCTTGAACTCGAGTCAAAAACTCTAAGCTCAAAAATACGGTCGATTCAACAGCTTGAATCAGCTTCAAAAGAATTAAACGAAACGATAGTCTCTGTCTATAACAACAATTGCCCACTAAGAAGAGTTTCTTCGACAAGAAACGTTCCTTGGTGGAATAAAAGACTTGAACAGCTTCGCAAAACAGCGCGGAAACTGTTCAACAGAGCAAAAATTACTTCGGACTGGTCTCAATACAAAACGCCTCTAACTGAGTACAGCAGAGAACTGAGACGATCCAAACGAAAATCCTGGGTATATAACTGCGAAAGCATTGAAAGTACTCCAACCGTTGCTAGACTCAACAAGACTCTGGCAAAAGACCACTCAAACGGGCTAGGTTCCCTTAAAAAGGACGACGGTTCGTTTACAAAAACTCCCTCAGAAGTACTAGACTTACTGATGAAGACTCATTTCCCGGGATCTACATCTGTCCACTCGAATACAAATCCTGGCTATTATGGCGACACAAAATGCTCTCGATGGCATCCCACAAGACCTGAAAGTGCAAAGGATGTCGCTAACATAGTTGCTGGGTTAGTCTTCACGAGAGCCAGAGTAGTTAACGCGGTGAGATCCTTTCTGCCCTACAAATCTGCAGGTGCAGATGGAATTGTTCCAGCCCTGATTCAAAATGGTGAATCAAAACTAATTCCACCTCTAATCGAGATTTTTAAGGCAAGTCTGATACTAGAGCACATTCCTTCGGTGTGGAGACTTGTTAAAGTAGTTTTCATTCCAAAAGCGGGGAATCGTGACAAATAACTCCCAAAGGCATTCAGACCAATTAGTTTATCATCAATACTGCTGAAAACTATGGAAAAAGTATTGTATGAATACATAAAGTCTGTATTCATGCCCAAATGCCCATTATCTAAATACCAGTTTGCCTACCAATCAGGCAAATCCACAGGAACAGCGCTACACACCCTTGTAACAAAAATTGAAAAATCTCTCTCGTCAAAAGAAACCGCTCTATGCGCGTTTCTTAACATCGAAGGTGCCTTTGATAATGCTTCTTATCTATCAATGGCACAAGCGATGAGAAAAAGACACTTCGATAACTGCACCTTACACAATCTTGATGTATCACAGAAGGTCTGATCATAAATTCCTCAAAAACAACAATTATCCCGTTCACCAAAAAGAAAAAAACTGCATCTGCAGTCTTTACATCTTGGGGGAGAGGAAATAAAAAGCAGCACTTCAGTGAAATATCTAGGTGTAATCTTAGATGATAAATTCAACTGGAACGCGCACTTAGATTCAATAATCAGCAAGGCCAACTTAGCTCTATGGGCATGCTCTAAAATGATAGGAAGAACATGGGGCCTTAAACCAAAAATGGTTATGTGGGTTTACACTGCAATTGTGCGGCTTAGAATATCCTATGCCTCACTTGTATGGTGGCCAAAAACTAAGGAGACTGTAGCTACAAAAAAGCTAAACAAACTCCAACGACTAGCATGCGTTGCAATTACTGGAGCAATGCGAAGTATACCCTCAAAGGCATTGGAGGCTATCCTTCACCTGGTACCTTTGAACCAATATGTTCAGCTAGAGGCTGAAAAAGCGCTCTAAAGATTAAAAGATAGAAAAAAATACTAGACGGGGACAAAACTGATCACTTGGGCATCCTGAATCTCTTACCCGTTGGACCAGCCTCAGAGATGAACAGTGATTGGATGGAACCTATGACCAAGTATGACATTCCATACAGAGTGATCGAACACTCTCGTTCAGTATGGATGAACGTTCGTGATGGTTCAATAATGTTCTACACTGATGGGTCAAAATGGGAATCAGAACAGGTGCTGGAGTGTATGGTCCCAGAACAAAAATCTCTGTGGCTATGGGAAACTGGCCTACAGTTTTTCAGGCAGAAATAGCTGCAATAATAGAATGTCTAAATGTCTGCCTCAAAAGAAAGTATAGACATGCTAACATCTGCATATTCTCTGACAGTCCAGCAGCACTTAAAGCTCTAAATGCCTTCAAGTGCTCTTCAAAAATTGTCTGGGAATGCATTTCCCTTTTACGGCAATTAAGTCAGATAAGTTCGGTACAACTGTACTGGATTCCTGGCCATTGCGGTATAGAGGGCAACGAGCGAGCAGATGAACTAGCCAGGAACGGCTCAAACTCACCATTCACTGGTCCAGAACCATTCTGTGGACTCTCCGACTGTGTGTTGAAAAGCGAGTTGAAAAAATGGGAAGACCGGGAAGTGACAGCTAATTGGATGGCTGCAAAACTTAAACAGGCAAAAAAAATTATTACGCCGAGTATTAAAATTACTCAACAACTGCTAAGCCTTAATAAGAAAGACTTCAGCACTTTCACTGGTCTTGTAACAGGACACTGTCTGAGTAAATACCATCTTAAGAACATTGGTTTAGCACAAGATGATATTTGTCGCTTTTGTAATGCCGAAAGCGAAACCTCGGAACATTTGCTCTGTAACTGCGGAGTTCTAACTAGACGCAGACTTCAACACCTTGATAAAGCTATTCTGGAGCCCAAGGAAATCTGGTCTGCGTCGCCGATCAGGATTATAAATTTTATCAAACAGATCATTCCTGATTGGCACCTATCTCGCTATAGCTTTCAGTCTACTCCTTCATCAATAAGTAGTAGATAAGCTTGAAGTGTAGTATAAAAAAAGGGGTATACCACAATAGTTCAAAATTATGGACGCAGTGGTTCACACCCAACAGGGGAAAAAAACTGTCCATTTCACCCCCAGTGCAATTATTTCAATAATTTAAATTTATCACTTAAGAATGAATTACTTTTCCGTACATACCTAATATCGCTTCTTTGTCAACTCACAAAACGAAATATAACCATCAGCGATTTCAATTTTGCAATTAAGCTACTCAAAATGCTTAATATCGAAGTCGCAAAAGTTACATTCACACGCGGAATCATGTTTGATTTTCGGTTTTTTGTTTCCATATTTCACTTTTGATCAGTATCCATTGTCATAGGATGGTTTCAATATTCTAGAAAAGCATGCAGAAGGGTTTCCCATCAACAGAAATTTGAAATTCATAATGCAACTATACAAACAAATCACCTGTCCATTATACCCCCACTGTCCGTCTTAGCCGCGGCTCCCCTACACTGAAAAGTGCAATCTCTTTCAACATACAGTCAATCGCAAAATTGAGTGTACAAATGCTACTTGACGATACTTTCCATTTATTTGGTATAAAATCTTTTGAATACATTGATTCTTTTCATACATATTAATTACTCACACATTTAACTAGCTGTACGTGCACTAAAATTCCAAGAAATGTTTTCTGCTAATTGTTTATTCCTAAAAATTGAAAACAGGCGTCCCAAAATTGAGTGTACATCTTAAATTTCTCCGAACAAATAAATCTGGTAAGAAAGATCTCTGAAATTAGCGTACTGTTTTTCATCAGTGATTGGTGTCAACACTAAACCATTGCTTGGGCAGTGTTGGTTTTTGTTTTCTATTGATGTTTGAAATTTTTTTTATCAAAATGGCAAGTTAGGGAAAGGAATAGATATTGTTACACGTACAGTGATAATAAGTTTGAAATGTCGTGGAAAGACATTGAAGGAAATAGCAGCTATACTCGGAAGAACCAACTATACAGCAAAGAAAATCATAAACAAGTGGAAATACGAAGGAACTATGGAAAAGGAGTTCTGGAACAAGGTCCTTTATACGGATGAGATGAAAACCAATCTCTTCGAATGATTCGAAAGACCACTTCGATTGGGCTATCGCTTAGCTTGACGAAAATTTCCTCAGAAGTGCTCTCAGGAACATCAGGGTGCCAAATCTTTTAAATGATTGTAATCAGTGAAGCACCCTAGTAATGGGGAAAATGTGTTGCAGTCTAGAACGCTGGAGATAAAGAGGGTTTTATTTCAAGGCCCCTTTTTGAGACCGCTGCGCTGTTATCTGGCACTGCACTCCATCATGGCTGTAAGGTATGACGATTGCACCCACGAAGAAGGAACACATACCTTTTACATGGACGATCTCAAGGTCCACCCTACTTCACGTCAGCGTGTTGACGTAGCTATCCGGGTTGTCGAAGACATTTGCATGGAGTTGGGCCTAGACAAATGCAACTGTGTCTATCAATTGGAAGCACAATTAATTGAATCCACAGGCTACGATGTATATGATTTGCCAGTTTATACGGGACATGGTTTGTTTCCCTAGGTTCCCGTTTTGACCTTTTGAAGTAGTCAGATAGAAGACTTAGACTTAGCATACAGAGAAACCGGAATGCATCATCCTCAATCGGCACTTTAAGGAGTGGCACTATAACGCAATTAAGGGTAACATCGTCGACCTTTCTGCACTGTATGTTGCCCAAGTACGGCAACTGCGCGTCTACTTTGTAGAATGCGCTACATCTGACTATGACTATCTGCGACGCGGACAGAGAATATAGCTCTCTGCACTTGGCGCAAGCGAAGTATCAGCTCAAGTGCAATCTGCAGACAGTGGATGAGAAGATCGATCTAGGAAAACTACGTCCCAAAATACCGTTATCTGGTTTCACCTGACCTGGAAAATGCCCGTTACACGTTGTACTTGGATAGCACTGTTTTGACAGACCTCACCATCCACCTCAACCGTCCAGTTTACGACAAGATCTGGAGAAGACCGTGAAACTCAAGGAACCATGTGGGTCATGGGAGGTCTCAAGAATTTGACCATTTTTTTCCCTGGAACTGGAATTGTTCCGATGACGCTTCTGTAAGCGATAAAGATGTTGAACTCGGAGGAGGGAATGGCCGACATCCAAAAGTCGGTATTCCTTAGCACCTGCGCGATACTCTGACAATTCTGGCAAGCAGTTACTTGCATTCCGCAGAGCCTAGGCAATTTGGCGTTAGAAATCCCGGAGGTAGGTGAAATTTTCAGGCTAGGTTCACCTAATTAAGAATTGTCGAAACTACTGCTCACTACTGAATCCAGCTTACGCGTTTGAGTGGAGCATTGAAGGAAAAACGCTCGCATGGATGGAAAAGACACAAAAAGGTGATTTTGCTGCACGACCATGCTGAGCCACGTGTTGCTCAAGTCAATTCTGTCTGAGCAACATTCAAGATGGGTAGATTGGTGAATCACTTCGAATGACCAGCAGTTCTTCAGACGAGTAATCGATATGCTGCCAGAGAGATGAGAAAAAGTTGTGGCTTCCGACCAGGAATGGAGACTTTTTCAAAAGTCTTCATATGGTACAAAAAATGTCTTCAAATGTCTTCACAAAAATATCGGAGGAAACTAAGGAAGGAAGGAAGGTATTGAATTAGAGAGACTTTAAACTCTGAGAGTTCATTCGTCTCTAGGAAACTAAAATTCATAGCTTACTTTTGAACAAATTTGCTATTATTTGCTAATTCAATGTTTATTTTTATATTGATGTTTATTTATGTTTTTTTTTGTTGTTACTTGCCTTGAGATTTTGAAGTATATTTCAATAAATGCGAACAAAGAATATATTGCGTAACTGCGAACTAAATTTAAGAGTTTAGAAATGATAATCGGTTTGATAAACCGTTGATTGAGTGGATGTGGCCACAAAAACGGTACTGTTCAATTTGTTTAATTTGTCAATCAATTTGTTTAATTCAGCTTTGAATTCTTGAAGATAGTTGTTATTCCGAAGTCCCCCAACCCTCCGAACGTCCCCCAACGGCGTCCCATCGAGAATTTCTGGGCAAACCTGAAGCGGGGAGTATACTCCAACAATTTCGTAGCGAAAACTGAGAATCAATTAGTAAATGAAGCTAAAAAAGAAGTTTTATTAGTTGTTCTACTAGGAAGTTATTTTAAACAATTCAATGTTCGTCTTATTGAAAGCGTTTATTACAATTTTACAAAACAGATTAACAGTATTCGCTATTTTCTTGATACAATTTAAACGAAAGGTGGTTTAAACTAGATATAAACTTTTCTAATTTATATTCATCATTAGCAGGGTTGCCACATATACAGAATATTCTGTATTTTACAGATTTTTCGCCAATTTTCATATACAGAATCTGTATAGACAGAATTACAGATTTTCAGCAAAGATACAGAATTTACAGATTTTTTTCAATTTTTAGATTCAATTTTAAATATTAAATTTATTACAGTGCATACATAGATATCTTGATTAAAAAAAAACAATGAAAGTAACGCAACGAGATGGCTTTCGTTGGGAACAATTGTGAAGCAAAATGTTGAGCGATTTGAGGAGCCTAAACTATTCTTTTCGTTCCAAGTTAAGTATGACCATAATCAATCCGCCAATCGTATATTAGGTCATTTAAACGATCCTATGACTGAACCGATTATGCTGTTCCTCAACTTGGTTCTACCGCTCATCAATAACGTGGATCGCACTTTCCAATCAGAAAGTTCTTAATTTTGTGAACCTTAAAATGAGACAAGAATGTTATTGTTGGTCATGTTGGGTAACTTATGTTTGAAAAGCAACGATTCGTTGATGCTGACATTGATGTGAATGATTTTGAAGACTTTCTTAAGAATCCTGAGGATGTTTACGTTGGTATCGATGCAGAAGAAGCTGAAAAAGGATTGGATGCAGCTAAGAAGTTGACTTTCCAATCGGTTTGTCGTGACTTCTACATTGAACTCGTGAAACACAACTGCAGCCTTGATAAGCCCTCAAGATTTCGCTATCAAACCTTAATAATTTGATGCGCCAATTTCCTCAATTCGTTGAAGCAGGTAATAGATGAGGCTTGGATAACGAATTCAGCTTACTCAAGTTGATTCTAATGGGGCAAAAATTGAGTGACTCAGATATAACTTGGTCCTAGCTGTCGGATGTCAAAAGGCATGATGGGAGATTTTTGTGTTCATTAAAGTCGTTTGTAAGACACTTTTTGATGACATTCATCAGCGTGTATTGAGCGAATATTTTCGCTTTACAATGCCAACAAAACAATGTCCGGAAATCGGTTTGCTCTCACAATTATGGATTCTATTTTGGAGCGTCAAGGATGAAATTGACGGAAAATTTTACGGGAAAGTCCATCAAAACATGTATAAACATTATACAGTACAGAGGAGAAAAACTTTTCTATGATTTACTTTGTTTTATTGACACGATGAATCGTAAATAAGTTGATAAAATAAGATAAGTTCAAAGTGAAAATAATCCTTTATTTTCATTTTTTTTAACTTTTCGATACAGATTTTTGACTAAAAATACAGATATACAGTTTTTTTGCGAAAATTTTACAGAATTAAATGTGTTAACCCTGATCATTAGGATTTAAATTAAATCTGGCAATCGCTACTGTTTCAAATGCAAGCACACTCGACTAATCATAAAACACAGTTATTTCGAATACTTTGTTGTATGCACCATGAATGATACTTGTTGAGCAGCATGTTTATATGGTCCCTCAAAGTGTCACCTGGGTCGTATTTCCTGCTTTCCCGCTTTATCCATAAATAATCCCACACAATCGGCAACGGCCAACGGGGCCTGTCACGAACGGTGGCGCGAATCTGGTTACAACATTCCAACGGTAGCAGCTGGCGATCACAATTAGTTTCCCATTTGCGAAATGGGCTAATTGCGACCCGCATTTATACAATGCTCGAACCGGGTGAGAACTTGCCCAAATTGAGTGTCAAATTTCGTTTCACCTTAGTACCCCACCTGTTGAATAGATTTCATTACCACATTCGCGCTTCGAGCGTGTTTCAAGATTGGTGTTACCAAAATGATAGGTATGTGACATACATTGAAATGTGATGATACGGCCTTATTTAATAACGTTAACAACGTGGTTTATTCATTTACTCGTTTCATAGAACATTCAAGATTCATTCAAAAATAAGCTACACATTCTATTGGCCCCTTTTATTGATCTGATTGAATTCAAGGGGACACGCCCTCATACCCAGGACTCGTCATTTTCGGAACTAACGAATGAAAACCCTTTTTCACTTTTTTTATTGATAATCTAGCTGACCCGGCAAACTTCGTCCCGCCCAAAATTTGTTTTTTTTGTTTTCAATACCCTCAACCATTCACGTTTTCTTACTATACGCAAGTTCATGGGTCCAATCGCAGAACTGTTCATTGATTGGTCTTCTAATCGACCCCGTTGAATTTCCCTTTTACTATAAAATTCCTAGTACTTCTACCGAAACTCAGAAAATATGATAGAATAAAGACAGCCCAAAATCGGACAATTCCTTCCTCGAGTTTTGCTTTTATCAACACATTCGGCGACACAATTTTATTGGTATAGATAGAAGAAGATATAGCAGTGCGTTTCATCACCTGAAAATCCATTTCAACTTTCGAACAAAGATCAATTTCGCTAGCGCAAACATCAAATGGACTAACAACTCTTGTCACTATGTAATTGTAGAACGTATGGGAATTTAATTTTCCAAAATTTCACTTTTTCCTTCAGAGTTTTCCGAAAATTTTCAATTGTCATGTTTGATTGGAATATTTTTGGTTGAAATATGTGTAATATTTATATGGGACTCCCTCTCCATTTCAGAGGAGGCAGGGTTGTCATGCCATCATAGAAACATTTCTCGTACCTAAAACCCTTACATCCCCAATTCGGCTCGATTTGCTTGATTAGTTCTTGAATTATGCAGAAATTATGCTTCATTTGTATGGCAGTCTACATGCTTACATCTGTTGGGATTGGTACTTTCCAACCATCTAGTGTATGACCGCGAGGAACAGGAGCTGGTATAATTGATTTTGATTTATACAAAAATCACTGTTCGTTTTCAGATAAAGGATGTGTCACATCAAATTGCATCACGGAAAAAACGCTGTAGAAATTTAATTTTTAGGAATTATATCTTCAGCTTTCGCTTATAATCAGATAAGAGTGTATAGATCACGTTGGCCATGCTTCACTGTCAATTTTTCGTAAATTTGGAAAAATGTCGTCGAACGAAAAAGAGCGTCGTGAATTAATCCTGTGCACTCATTTCGAGAATCCGGAGTTGTCACATCGGGACATCGGTAAGATGCTGGGAATCGTCCAATCCACGGTCAGCAGAGTACTAAAACGATACTTCGAGAACCTAACCATCGACCGGAAGGTGAAGAACGGCAAAAATGGATGCTCCGTCAGTGAAAAAGATCACAAGCGCGTAGTAAAGCAGTTTAGAAGTGATCCGAGAAGTTCGGTCCAGGATGTCGCCAATAAGCTGAATTTGTCAAGTTCATTCGTCCAGTGGACCAAGCAGCGGGAGGGCCTGCGTACATACAAGGTTCAGAAGGCTCCTAACCGCGACGAAAGGTAAAACATGGTGGGGAAGACGCGAGCCCGGAAGCTGTACACGAAATGCTGACGAAGCCGCATTGCCTGGTAATGGACGACGAAACCTACGTCAAAGCGGACTTTCGTCAGCTGCCGGGCCTGTTGTTCTTCTCCGCAGAGGACAAATTCAGCGTTCCGGAGGAGATTCGCAAGCAGAAACTATCCAAGTTTGCCAAAAAGTACATGGTGTGGCAAGCGATCTGCTCTTGCGGAAAGCGGAGCGCTCCCTTCGTGATGACCGGCACGATAAACGGGCAGGTTTACCTTAAGGAGTGCCTTCAGAAGCGCTTACCACCACTATTGAAGCAGCACGAGGGCCCGACCATCTTCTGGCCGGATCTCGCTTCGTGCCACTATTCAAAGGACGTGTTGGAGTGGTACGAAGCCAACGGGGTCACCTTCGTGCCAAAGGAAATTTACCCGCCCAACGCGCCGGAGCTTCGCCCAATAGAGAAATATTGGGCGATTATGAAGCAGGCCCTCCGGAAGAACCCAAAAGTTGTCAAATCGGAGGCGGACTTCAAGAGAAAATGGATTTTAGTTCAAAAAAAAACTACAACCTGACGTTGTACAGAACCTTATGGACGGGGTAAAGAGGAAGGTGCGAGCATACTGGCTTGGGCTCGAAGTATGAATAAAAAGAAAATGCCAAAAGTTGTTTAATAGTTTTTATTTTACTGTCTAAAATTTTCAAAAGGATCGGTCTACTGGGCGAATTTTTACAGCGTTTTTTCCGTGATGTAATTTGATGTGACACACCCTTTAGATTGAATGTACCTGATACTTCAAGTGAACGGCATACCGTTAACATGGTTAGCCCAGCGTCCCTAGAGACCGACGTTTAGCTTTTTGGTAGGAAAGTGTTGACTGACTAGGACTGATAGTTACAAAATAATAAAATAAAAATATATACGGGGTGTACTTTCTAATCGAATTGCTGACTAGTTTCTATTCATACAATAAGTATCTTTGGGAACTGGGACCGACACTGATATTGTGCAAACGCTCTTGATGCGCGCTGAATGGAAACGATGCAGAAAAAATCGGAACTTAACGTGCTTATTGGAAAAAGTCGTTGTGGTCCTGAACCAGCCCTCTGTGTTTGCTTCGTAGTTATTTAACACGTTCCCTCATGTGCTTACCATCAATTGGGAGAACGCATTTGCAATCTAGGGGGTCTGAACAGGGCTCCTTCCCCCAAAAATTTGACTAAATTCGACATTCTCGAACGTATGATTTTGGATGCTGTCTGTCGTGTCGTTTCACTGATGGGTCTTGTCTCAGATAAACTCATCAGCGCTGTATTCGCCTTGAGATGCATATCCTTGTATGTGGGTGTATGTGCGGGACAGAATAACAGATATAATCGGTAATGGTCAGGTTGAGCCATATTTGATTTCCATCAGGAATAAACAATTTTGTATAAATTCCAATAGTAACTACTACTTGTTTCAACGCAGTAGTTCCTGTCGTTACACTACTTGCAAAAAGTACTGGGATGTTCTCACGTCACGAGGAAAATAATTCGGCTGAATATCCTACAAATTCCGCTTCCTCGATTTGAAAGTTTTCGGGCTTAATATAATCGGCTTTAACGGGATATCCATCGATTGCTAGGTTGTTCCACAGATCATCTAACGATTTCGCTGCATACTCAAAATATTTCGCTTCCAGTTTCGGATCCCTTGTTTTGAAACAAAGAAGAGCCTTCCGACGTTCAACTCGTTTGAAAGCCATGCGTTCTGGAGCATTTGTAACAAAGAATATTGCGTCAAGATTTAATTGATTAAAATGATGAATCGTATATCTATGACCTTTTTACAAAGAGGGTTCTCGTCTAGTCCTCCATCCAAATTATTTATGATTACTGGGTTAAGTCTTCGATCTATATATATAAAAATGGAGTGATGTCTGTCTGATTCTTATAGACTCGGAAACTACTGAACCGATCGACATGAAAATTGGTATGTAGGGGTTTTTGGGGCCGGGGAAGGTTTTCGTGATATTTTGAGACCCCTCCCCCCTCTCTAAGGGGGGGCTGCCATACAAATGAAACACAAATTTCTGCATTACTCGGAAATTAACCAAGCAAACGAAACCAAAGTTGGCATGTGAAAGTTTTAGGGTGCAATAAATGTTTCTATGATGGTTAGACAGTCCTTCCCCCACTCAAAGGGGGGGCTGCCATACAAATGAAACACAAATTTCTGCATTACTCGAGAATTAATCAAGCAAATGAAACCAAATTTGGCATGTGGAGGTTTTACGATGCAATAAATGTTTCTATGGTGTTAAGATATTCCTTCCCCCTCTCTTAGAGGGGGCTGCCGTACAAATGAAACACAAATTTTTGTATTACCCGATAATTAATCAAGCAAATTAAACCAAATTAGGCATATGGAAACTTTAGGGTGCAATGAATGTTTCTATGGTGGTTAGATACCCCTCCCCCCTCTCTTAGGGGTGGCTGCCATACAAATAAAACACAAATTTCTGCATTACTCGAAAATTAATCAATGTAAATGGGCGGGACGAAGTTTGCCGGGTTAGCTAGTATTAAATAATTTCGAATTCAGAGAGCTCGTTAACTTTTTTGAAAATCGAGCCCATGCATTTGAAGAACAGTGCCTTCCTGAACAAAATGCAACGTACGTTGGATCAATTTGTCCAACTGAATCAGAATGACCAAAGTGCCTTAGCTTCTTCCTGCACCTGTGATGACCGATGGAATAAGCTTATGTTTAGCAGCCAAGAAAAATTATGATCTAAAAGATTAATTACAACACCATAGAAACGATTCGTGTCCCCTAAAACCTTCGCATGCCAAATTTGGCTCCATTTGCTTGATTAGTTTTCGAATTATGCAGAAATTTGTCTTTCGTTTGTATGGCAGCTTCCCCTTAGAGAGGGGGTGGAGTGTCTAACCACCGTAAAAACATTTATTGCACCCTAAAACCTCCACATGCCAAATTTGGTTTCATTTGCTTGATTTATTCTCGAGTTATGCAGAAATTTGTGTTTCATTTTTATGGCAGCCCCCTATTAGAGGGGGGGGGGGGGTTTAAAACCGTTTATCCGAAAACCTCATCTCTCATGTAGATCAGTGACAGCACGAACTTTTCCGGCAATCCAATACCTATTCTGCTGACTATATTCGTTGTGAACTAAGGTCATTGATAATGAATTAATGCAAACCTTCGGCGTTCTTTTAATGCTTGAATGTTGATGCTCATCAAAAGCAGCGTGCTTCATACGAAGGAAAATCAATGAAACGATACTTACGTTATTCAGTAAACAATAAACAATCATTGAGAAGAAAATAACTTTGGATTGAAGGCAAAGTGCCTAAACCAATAAAAAGAACAGCAAGAATCGTGTCACCAAAAGTAAGAGCTGTTGACACCGGGAGCTAATTTTCAACCAGCTGAAACCAGATCAGACTGCGGCGGCTCGACTCGCCCAAGGCACCTCCCACATTTGCCGCCAGTCACGTTTACTGCGCGGAAAAGCACTACTATTTACCATACCAATTAGATCATGTGTTTTCACTGCACTTACCGTCTAGCTGGCAGCGAACGTAATTAGTCGCGACGCAAATTGAAACAATGACTGATGAAAACATTACCGAGCGCAAAACACCGGTGCAAAGAAGCTTAAAATAAACAGCAGCAGCTATCTCGTCGTCGTCGGCGTTGCAATCGATCTTACGAGTTTATACGGCAGCCTCTGCCTCTGCGACATGTTTGCAATTCTCACCTGTTCACAACAAGGCGCCAAATGATGACCCAACTCTGCAAATTCCGCTCGCAGGCTGTTTGCTGATTATCATTATTATGACCATTAAAACATTCGTAAGAGTTAGCTCTAATGCAGACTGGCGCTGGGCGAGAGATACTAAAGGGGAGCGCGAGCTGTTTTGATGCACATCTGGTTTGACTTAGCGGCAGCAAATGCCAGATGTCGTGAAGCTTTTCTAGATATTACATTTGTGATACGAGTATAGATTATTGGAACAAAGAAATTAGATGACGGTGTCAATCATATTTCCTGTTTAAAAAAAAACAGTTTTCTTATGACTGAAATCATACGTTAGCCTATCCTTTCCGTACGCTTTTATGCAAATTTAGACAAGGAAAACTCTGAATAAACTAAGATCCTAAGGTGAACGAGGCACTTGAGATTCAACCAACTGTTAGAAATGTTTTATATATTTCGGTTCATTGCAAACCAATTTCTTTTGATACGATATTCTTGGGCAACAATTGAAGTTAACGAAGTTAACAGTTAACACGTAACATTTCTACGTATAAATATTTTTATGTATAAATTATCGCGATTTACATGTTCTGCCAACTTTTTTTCTATTTAGAAACATGTCAAAGGCGAGAAATAACACACAAAAATGATACGAGTAAATCATTACTTTTTCAGGAATCTCCATACAAATTTCCATACAAACTTCTGAAAGGCCATGCTTTCCAGAAACTATATAGATAGAAAGTTGATGTCTTCGACAAAAGTTCATATTTTCAAAAGATCTAAAACTTTGTCGTATACGCTATATCGCTATCTTGACTTTGAACAAAAATAGGATTAGTAATATTTTTTCAAATAAAACATGAAAAGGTTGTTTTTGAACAAAATCTTTTTCCCTTTAAAAGTGCTCATCTTCTGATGTATAGATGACTGGTTCGAAATTGTAAGGGCAATTCACATATTGTTTCAAGAATTTAAGAAAATAAGTTTTTGAATACTTTTAATATATTTTTTTTTATCAGTGTAATTTTTCTTCAAATTTTTTCGGTATTTCTTATAAAAATAAAACTCGTAAGACGAGTTGTCATGAAATCCGTCTATGATACACCTGTCTTTGGCATTTTTTTGCTTTAACACTTTCGTCGCCCAGAGCGATTCGGTCGAGTTTCTTGCGGGGTCCAAATTCAACTGTCGGTGCGCTAGAGAAATAAGCGGGCAACGATAATAATGAATTCGGGTTCGATTCAGGACTACTTTTCTGTTGAATCCGAATGAAATCAACCGACTAATGATTAGAAAACTTATAAAAATAAGTTTTCAGCCAATTATACAGTGTTGGAAATGATAACAAAAAAAAAATGAAATACAACCGAACGTACCGTTCTGAATAATATTTCGGACACTTTGTTCTAATATCTTGAATTGCTTAATGCACTGATGATACAGGGTTTCCCAACTTTAAATTCCGAAAGTCAATTGAAATAAAACACACTTAGAATTCGAATTTCGATGAAACTTTTATTTCAAATAAAAGTTTGGTTTATGCCATTATGTGTGAAATACAACATCATTCAAATGTCCACCTAGGGCTTCCTCGCACACCTTGATCCGGAACTGGTAATTTTCGATGACTTTTCGGCACATATGGGGCTGTATCTCGGTCATAACTTCACGAATGTTGTCTTTCAAATGTTCAAGAGTTTGCGGAGAGTTGGCATAGACACGGTCTTTCGCATAACCCCACAAAAAAAAGTCTAGCAGGTTCAAATCGCATGATCTGGACGGCCAATTGGCATCACCAAAACGCGAAATTATGCGTCCCTCAAATTTCGTTTCGGGGGCCATGTTCGGTCGTGTTGTGTGGCACGTGGCGCCGTCCTGCTGAAACCACATGTCATCCGTATCCATATCTTCAATTTGTGGCAAAAAAAAATCGGTTAACATGCGGCCATAGCGCTCACCATTCACAGTTACCGTCTCGCCGTCCTCATTTTCACAGAAATACGGCCCGATGACTCCACCAGACCATAATGCGCACCAAACAGTTTGGGTGTTCACATAGCCACCGAGCTCGAAATGTGCCTCATCGCTGAAGAAAATTTGATGCGAAAATTCAGCATTTTGCTGCTGTTGTTCTTTCACCCAATCGACGTATGCCCGACGTATTCCATGGTCTCCACGCTTTTTGTACCAGTTGGACTTTATATGGATGTAGGTGCAAGTCCAAATGCAAAATTCGCCACAATGATGTGTTTGACAAGCCCAATTGCTGAGCACGCCGTGGAATCGAAACATTCGGGTCATCCTCCACACTGGCAGCAACAGCAGCAATATTTTCGGCCGAACGCACATTACGATGATGCACAGGTTTCACAATATCCGCTACGGATCCAGTTTGTTCGAATTTATGCACTACATTAGCGATTGTGTGCTCTGTAGGCCGTCCATGTCGACCAAAATCCGTCCGTAATGCTCGAAAAACATTTGCCGGTTTTTCATCATTTTTATAGTATAATTTAACAAAATTAACACGTTTTGCGATGCTAAAACGATGCATATTGTAAAATGGCAGACATTCAACTAACGATATAACGCTTTGGTTGACAGCTATGTCAAACGGTTGTCAGCGCAGGGCTGTATACTTTCGAAAGCCCGAAATGGAAAACCCTGTATAACTATAAAATTAATATCACAATTGCTTCTTTAGAGTAATTCCTTGGTTTCACTATCAATTCATTTGTGAATTACATTGGAATTATTACATAGTAGGAAAAATCCATCCAAAATCCATAATCCACTCATAATCGTTTGTGTTTGACATTTGCTTAGCGTGAGCACGTAAAATTTACCCCTTCATCAATATTTAAATTTCTCTCGTGTTTCATCAGTTCTCATTATCGTTATCAGGTCACTGTGATTTCTTGGTAAGTGTTTCGCAGTTGACTATAAAATATAATCAAGTGTAATGTACCGTTCTGAATCATATTTCGGACACTTTGTTCTGATATCTTGAAATGCTTAAAGCGCTGATGATATAACTATCAAATTAATATCACAATTGCTCTTTATCCCTTGGTTTCACTATCATTTCACATGAGAACTACATTCGAATTATAACATAATCGGTAGAAATCTTACAACACTACTCATTATCGTTTGTGTTTGACGTTTCCTTAACGTGAGCACGTAGAATTTACCCGTTCATGGATATTTAAATTTCTTCCGTGTTTCATCAGTTCTCATCATCGTTAACAGTTTACTGTGATTGCTTGGTAAGTATTTCGCAGTTCATTTTAAAATATAATCAAGTGTAATGTAATTTTCTTCCAAAAAATTACGAAATAAAGTGTCCGAAATTTGAATTCAATCTGTCCGAAATTTGATTTAGTGTCCGAAGTTTGATTCTTATTCGCTCCATTTGAAAAGCATTTTATACGATGTTTTTGACGTAGGATTACGTCTTTCGGGAACATATGGGAGTACAAATTGAAAAACGAAAATCGATCGCATCGTGAAAAATGTCCAATTTCAAACGCTTATTGCTCAGTCATTTCATGATGGAATAATGAGATTTTTGCATCAAACGATTTCAGCAATCTACAACAATTTTTCACCTTGAATAAAAAAATATATATCATGTAACTAATTATCGAACAATTGAAAAATCTCAACCCCTTTCCTAACGGAAATACCCACTTCTGATTGGTCGAAATTGATGACACATGCGGCGACAAATACATAAAAGTAGGGGGAGTTCTTTTTATCTGTATTATAGTGACTTTCAACCCATTTGGCTGGTTCGTCACTTTTACTTCCATTTTTGGAAGAATGTCGGGAGAGAGAATTGAACTCGTGACCTTTGGCGTGAGAGGCATGGATGTCACCACTACGCCAGATCGCCTCCTCAAAGTAGGGGGAGCTTTTGTTCCTACCGAAATGTATTCCCTAACAGAGACATCAAAATCAAGGTGCCCGAGGGAAATCGGCATTCCAAATATATGCAAGTCGGGATCATTTTCATATTGCAAGTAAGGTGAGTGATACGGTTAATTCTAGCAAATAAAATTTACTTTGCTTCGTGAAATTTTATATCAATGACCGATCGTGTATTGTGAAAAATTTAGCACAAGTGTTAGTGTAAAATTGTATATGGTAGCAGTTGTGTTAAATGACTTGAAGTATGAAATGATTTATTTCAATTTTCATAAATAAAAACAGGAAGTGGGTTATATCTATGGTATAACCGCAAGAGTGACGTAGGACTATCGTTGATTTAGAGATCATTTGTTTGAAGTTGAATCTGAATTCATTCTGAATGAATGAATATTTGGAGAACTTCGAAAACGAGAGCGTTACGTTGGAGCCACAAGGTTTTATGCATCCAATATTGGATACGGAAATATCCTACTGATGGGAAAGAATAATCTTCAGAAGCTATCCTGTTAATTGCGATTGATTGAAAAATCACAAAACCAAATGTATTTGGTCACAGTGTTTCTTGGATAGAAAACATTAAAATAAACTCTTTCACATGAATGTAATTTTAAATTCCCAGAGGAACTGGCAGATTATTTTCAGTAACGATTAGATATTTCCACATTTTCCTCGATACTGGAAGCCCACCAGTGGTTAATGCTAACTCGATAACCATCTGTTAATAGCACTTGATTGAAACATATTTGGTCACAGTGTTACATGGATAGAAAACATTCAATTAAACTCTTTCACATGAATATATTTTGAAAATTCCCAGAGGAACTGGCAGATTATTTTCAGTAACGATTAGTTATTTCCACATTTTCCTCGATACTGGAAGCCCACCAGTGGTTAATGCCAACTCGATAACCACCTGTTAATAGCACTTGATTGAAACATATTTGGTCACAGTGTTACATGGATAGAAAACATTCAATTAAACTCTTTCACATGAATATATTTTGAAAATTCCCAGAGGAACTGGCAGATTATTTTCCAGCAATGATTAGATCTTTCCGGAACTTTCCCGATGCTGAATGGCATCCTAACGGAAAGAGTTCTTCGCGTGTATGTGTCGATCCTTCGCCGTCCACCTCCTCCAGCACGTTAGGCAACGATGTTGTCTTGTCGATGTCCTCACGAAAAATGAATGTGTCTCACCACCAGAATATCGCTTAAGTATGCTTCTTGTGTGTGATTGAATCGAGAGAAGGTGTGGTTTACGATGGCAATTTGGAAGGCAAACTAGAGGGGAATGAACTCTCTGAGCTCGGAACTTTCGGGGACTGAGCAATAATCGATTGCGGGCGCATACAATATTGGATACGGAAATATCCTACTGATGGGGAAGAATAATCTTCTGAAGCTATCCTGTTAATTGCGATTGATTGAAAAACCACAAAACCAAATGTATTTGGTCACAGTGTTACATGGATAGAAAACATTCAATTAAACTCTTTCACATGAATATATTTTGAAAATTCCCAAAGGAACTGGCAGATTATTTTCAGTAACGATTAGATATTTCCATATTTTCCTCGATACTGGAAGCCCACCAGTGGTTAATGCCAACTCGATAACCACCTGTTAATAGCACTTGATTGAAACATATTTGGTCACAGTGTTACATGGATAGAAAACATTCAATTAAACTCTTTCACATGAATATATTTTGAAAATTCCCAAAGGAACTGGCAGATTATTTTCAGTAACGATTAGATATTTCCACATTTTCCTCGATACTGGAAGCCCACCAGTGGTTAATGCCAACTCGATAACCACCTGTTAATAGCCGCGCGTGTATGTGTGTGTAGCGATGTCTTCCCAGGGAACCGTTTGTGGCATCACTCTCCTCCTGATAGATTCCCTTCTGGCCTAGGGTGCACAAACAGGCTCTTGGTGACACCGTTCATCCGCGCTTTCATGATAAATAAAGAGCTTCACCGCAACAGCGACAACATGCTCCAATCGCTGTTCAATTAGAACTGAGTGGATTTCCGAGCGCCGCTCGCTTATATACCGATTGGTGATTTCAATAGCCTGTTTTGAAAGCAATTTTAAGACTATTGAAACAAGTTTTTGGATCAAAAAGTTACAAGTATATAACGCGTAGACATTTTATCTTTCGAATGAAGTGTTTATCATACCATTTCGTTCAGTTGTTTAGGAGCTATTAACGCTCAAAATCTCGGTCTCCGGCGTAACGCTTTCGTTTTCGAAACTTTGATTTTACACCCCGGTATAGAAATGAAAGACGTAGTCCTACGTCAAAACCAAGGTGTGTTCCCGCTCAAGAACAGGTCGTTTGGTTTAAGCTGTCTCTTTTGATGTGTACATTTTCACCCAAGGAATTGTGTTCGGTATTGGTTGGTGAGTTGGTGAGTTTTCTTTCTTTATTTCATCCATACATAACGCAGGAGGCATCTCGTCTAGGATCACAGAGAGCGGTTTTAATCATAACTCGTTCCGCTTTGGTATCTCTTGTCTGATACGCACCATCCAACTACTGTTTACCATCCTTCTGTCATCATCACTCGGTAAACACTGGCGAAGTGAACAAACAAAACGGCCACCGAATCATCATCAAAGAGTTTAACGATGTAATTCTCCAAACATATCCAAAATCAACAGATAGCCTAACGGAATCCTACGTCGTGCGGTCGTGTCTCGGATACAACCCTTCTGTGACTTTTTTTATGTTTTCAATCAAATAGGTACCAAAGTAGAAAGCTTAAAAGCATATTGAACAAATTTATTAAAAATATCAACCAAATAATATCTGGCATAAAGTTGAGATCTGTTTTCTGCATCATATACCATGAGCGTCCGAAATATGATTCAGAACGGTACTTGCTTTATATACTATATTCGATGGCGATGGATAACTACAATTTTATTGGATAATATGGAACATTCTGTTCAATCGATTGCGAAGATTCTGAGATGATTGACATTTGAGGGAAAATAATTGTCATAAACTATATCACATTTGGCAACTCCGATTTTTCACGTAATTCGTTTTCATCGTTCTTTGCGCTTGGTAGTTACAAAGCTAAAAGAAGAAGCAAGTTGCAAGTTTTTTTCTGAGAATAAGAATTATAATTTCGCAACGCGAAGAAGCCCCTGTTTATTCCAAAAAACAATATGTCTATTATGTATATTTTTTTAAACACACATGTGTTTTTTTCATCCCTCAAATGTTCACCGGACGGCGTAATAGTAAATCTGAAAGTGAGGAAAGTAGTAACGTACGAAGCGTTAGAAGAAAAGTTTCGAGTATTATCTCATCGAGTTCCGATTAGGATATTGAAGAACTATATGCAAGAGAAGACCTGGACGATATGTTAGAAGAACTTACTATGGACGAAATAAAGATACTGATTTTTCAACAGTACAGATCTGGGTGACAGGGCGATCAAGTTGTCAAACGATGAAAAAAATTAATACATTTTTTTTCGTTAAGAAAAAAAATTAACCTTAAGCTTTGGAAAATCATAAAACTGTCAGATTTGATGATATTGCGCTCAAATGTGGGATTCAAGCACTTGAATATTATAGCTAGTAAAAAAAAAATATTACGAAACAACTGACGCCATTTAAGTTTTTTGCCTGATGGGCACCGATTTTCCACTGTGCGATGGTCTAAAAAATCTTTCTTCCCCTTGTTTCCAAAAATGACTTTATTCAAAAATTTTAAACTTCAAATAATCGACATATTAAATTGATTCCAATGAGGAAGCCTTCTTTGAAAAAATATTACACTTGCGAAAAAATAGATTCTGGTCGCATAGGAATATTGAACGAAGGCTGAAAAAAAGTAAAAATCATGACTCAAAAACGAAAAAAAACACATTTTTGTTTTTTGGATATGTTATGTAAAAAACTCAGCCTCCCAATTCACGTCCGATCTGTTGCATCAATAATTTTTGCTATATATAACACAACCATGGAAGCCTCATATCAACAGTCCCGCTGTCCAACTGTGAACATTCGAACAATAGGAATATTCTTACGCAGAAAAAAAGGCGACATGTGTTGTGTATCGAAAGAAAAGGAATAATCTTAGATAAAAAATGTGTATCGATAGGATAGAACTACTCTTACGCCTAAAAAATGTCTACTGTGTGATATACAACATGAGAAAAAATGTAAGGTAAATGATTTTAGTTTGTCCAGTCGAAAATATGATCATGGTTTGTCCACTGTTTTGAATGCTCAGCGCATATGTGTCAAATTAGGTATTAGAATATTTCAAAACATATTAATGATATTATCTTCTTCGTGATTTACAGTAGTTTTATAGTATATTTTTACGGATTCACATGTTTTAAAGAATTAGAAAAACCACATTCTATTGGTGTCAATGCGCCCCTCACTCGGGCTAACTTTTAATCAATCACCAGATGATTATTTGGCACGTATTCAGACCTTTTCTGGATTATAACACTTACAAACATTGTAAACATCAATTAAGGCATTTCGATGATCAATTATAATAATGAGTTGTCCGAATCACAAATGTTGTTTTATCCACATGATTTCTATGGCAACCGCTTGGCGCGCTGCAGTTTGTCTATGGTGTCCTTCGCGCATAGCAGAAATAAAGTTTCTCTGTGTTGAGTGTGTTGAGGTGAACACTTTTAACTCTTTGTGGTCGTTTGTCTGTTCTCAGCCACCACAGCAAGAAACCATGCTAATCTTAAATTTTACTGACCCAAGTATCATTTTATGCTATTCCTAAACTATGCTTTATGTCTAGTGAAATTGTTCACGAATCAATACGGTTAAGTAACAGATAACGGTACTCAGTGTCAAAGTAATCACCCATAAAGTGCATAGGAGTGTGGGACAAAAATCATAACAGCAGAATTTAGCCATTGTAACACTTTGGTGTGATGGAAAAGATTGTTCATAAGTATCAGAACTACTGTTTGCATGAATGTCTCATGTTATTTGAATAATCGCATAAGTGCCGCAAGTGAAAAATATTTGTTCATCTAAAGTGAGAACTTCTGATCATTTCGGATACGTAGAAATCATTATTTGAGTAACTGGTTCAAAGTTGAAGTTGTCTTTAAGAGCAGAATGTTTGCATAAGTTTCTTACGTCATCTGAATAATTTCAAGTTTAAAAAGGCTTCGTTTTTTAAAAGTGAAAAGTTCTGATCTTTTAGGATACACATTGCTGACATTAATTACACATTAATTGCATCGATGGCAAAAATGTATCATATCCAGCAGATAATAAAAATAAAATTGTGTATTGATCATACTTTTTTCTTTTTTTTTGTCAAGTATTGTTTATTTATTTCTAGTATTTACATCACAAATTCATTATAATTTAAAAAGAATTCAAGTTAACTATCAATTGCATTGTTATGATTTTTGATATAGTTTTTGTATAGATTACGAATAACCTCAGAATTTCAATTTTACTTGCTGGTGCGATGTTGTTGAGTACCGGTCGTAAAAGATCGTCAAATGTGAGTCTTCGCCACCCACCCAGTGTCGTCGCAAATCGCTGTTGCATGTACCGCCATGCTGCAGTCACTCTGGGGCACTCGCTGAACTTATGCTTCAGCGTCTCCGTAGTCACGATGCAGCGTTCACAATTCTGATCGCTTGCTCACCCGATGATGTTGTACAATCTACGATGTTCTGTCTTTTCATTCACCAACAGATAAAGGTCACTGCGCTGGCTCGATGACATTTTTTTGGTGGAAATGTTTAGCCAGATTTTCTTCCAGTTTTGGCTCGGGTATTTTCGTTCCACTCTAGGCGGTTCCAGTTGTTCCAGAAATGTGTATTTGGTGGCAGGTGGGTAGCTGTGTAGCTGTACTGTTTGTATTTGGTCGCAGGTGGGGTTTTACTGCATATGCTGCGGCAGCAAGATGATCTGTTGACACATGATTTTCAAACAGGGACATTCAGCAGGATAGGGGATGTTTTGGCTCAATACGGATTGATAAAACGGCATTGTATTGATTTCTTTCAAGTGGCGATTGACCAGAAGTACCTTGCTTTTGATTACCGGTAAGTGTAGCTTAAGTCCGCCTTGTTCTTTGCTACTCGCCAATTGTTGCATTGGGACACGTGCTGGCAAACCACGAAATAGGAAAGTTCCCATCATCGCAGTCAGTTTCGCAGTATGAATGCACTGTGGTGGTAATATCGATGCGACGTACCACGCCTTTACTGTGATAAACGTGTTCAGCAGTATAACCTTCTGTTGTAAGTTTAGGGATCGCATGTTATGCATCCACATTATTTGCGCAATTCTGGATACCAAACTGTCCCAGTTCAATTTTGCTATCAGTCGCACTGAATTGACAAAAATAATGCCCAACACCTTAACCTTCTCTGTTGTCTGCAGCCCTGGTATCGTCAGCGGATCTCCATTGATGAAACCGACATCTATTAACACTGTTTTTTGACGATTGAGTTTTGCTCCAGCTACTATCTCGAAATCGCCAAATACTTTAAAAATACGTTCCATTGTTGACGTTGAAGTTGCGATCGCCGTAATGTCATCGGCGTACGCAACGCATAAATCATCACCACATATACGCTCCAGATGTGTAAGTAGTGGATGCAGATATATCACGAAAAGAAGCATGGACAAAGGATCACCTTGACGTACAGAACGCTCTATTCGGATCGGTTGTGACAGGCGTCCATTCATGAGCAGCTGCGACGAAGAGGCATCTTCCACCCTGGAGATCCAGCTAACGAAGCTCGGATTAATTCTCAGAGAGAGTAAAGTCCGGTGTAGGAACTCATGAGAAACCCGATCAAAAGCGTGTTCCAAATCGAAAGATTTCAACTTTCCTTTCTGTTTGTTCGTTATCATTCGGGCCACTCGATCCTTCAGCGAAAGAGAGGCTTGAAAAATTGACCGATGGGCATTTGCGCATTTCTGCACAGCGCTCAGCACACGGTGAGTCCGGAGTAAAAGTTCTAAGCGAGCTTTCATCACTCTACTCAGAATTTTGTAGTCAACATTGAGCAGGGTTATAGGACGGTATGACTGCGCTGTAGTTTCACCGCCTTTCTTTTTCACCAGCACGATTATGCCATCGGTGAACGCTGAGGGGAGCTCGTTTCTTCTCGCTTCATTGATTATGAAGTAGAGTTCTCTATATATTACGTCAAACATTCGCTGGTAAAATTCTACCGGTAACCCATCGGATCCGGGCGATTTCCTCTTTTGCGAGGTTCGGATGGCATGTTTGATCTCACTGACGGTGATTTCTTCCATCAGTGTTGTGTTAGCTTCGTCGTTCTCGGGTATAGCACTCTCGCATTCAAAGTTTTCTTCTGATATCGGCCTTTCCTCTTCCGCCGCATACAGATCCACGAAGTACTGAAACATGTGCTGTTCGACTTCACTAGAACCCACTATTTGTTCTCCTCGCTCGTTCTGAAGTTCTGTTATTTCTGTTCTTTTTCGCCGTCTGTCAGCAAGTTGAAACGTTGATAAGTTTTCCCCCGCTACGAGTGTCTCGTTGATGCGTATGAAATTTTGCGCAAACTTCCGTTGCAGAGAAAGCATTTGAGCTTTAACGCGATTGATTGTGACCAGCATGTCGGGATTTCTGTAGTAGTCATCATATGCGACTCGCAATTGTACGTAAAGCCGTTGATGTCCAGCGTTGAAGATGTTGAATATTTCTCTTGACTTCCATCGGAAAAAAAGATCTTATTTTCGGTTTCGCGAAGGACAACCACCATGCCATCCAGCTGGGAAAATTCCTCCGCTGTCGGGTCCAAAATTGCCATCGAATTTGGAATTCTTCTATATTCTCGAGAGTCAAAAGATGCGGACGGAGACACCAGAAACCGCGTCCTTGTTCGCGGCCAAGATGGGGAAGGCAAATACGAGCTGTTAACGCCTTGTGGTCTGTGAAAGAACACACGTGTGTTGAAGCGCTACGAAGCTGCTCGCGTAGCCCTGCGCTTACATATATACGATCGAGCCTGGATGCCGCATTGTGTGTGATATACGTGGGCGCTTGAGTAGTGGGATATAGCTTCAGCCACAAGTCGTATAGCTGCAATTGCTGTACAGTCGCTTGCTGTGCCGGACTCGAGTTGACACTCGTAGAGTCGCTTGGATGTAACACGCAATTGAAATCACCAGCGAGAATTACGTTTCGTGTGTTGTAGCGAAGATAGTATGCAATTGTTCCATTAAAAAATCGCTCTCTCTCGGCACGTAAAGCTGTACCTGAAGGTGCGTAGACGTTGCAGAGAGTAGTATTCTGGATTCGTAATGCGATTAGACGGCCATCCAGGCTCTTTTCGACGTGAGAGAAAAGAGCCTGGCTATCGCCGTTCCCCGTCTTGCGTGATCTACGTTGCAGACGACGTTAAAATTGGGAAGAGATAACCGCTCATTTTCTACCTCCTGTAGGAACACGATGTCTAGCTCCTGTGTTCGGAGAAACGTACGGAGTGCGTCAATCTTCGTTGGGTTGGTTATCGTGTTTATATTTATCGAGGAAATATTGTAGCTGGAGAATTCAGCCATTAGGATAGTATATTATCTCCTTCGCGCATGTTGTCCTCATCATCACTGCGAAGCTTCTTGCCTGGTGGGCGATCGCGGAGAGTGTAGAGCGAGAAGAACCAACAGAAGAGTCAGTATCGTTCCCATCGGACTTGCTGCTAACAGTTTTGCGTGTCACTCCACTGTTAGTAGGGGGTAATTGACCTGTTGTGACGGTCAACGACCCACTGCCCGATGGTTGAGTCAAACCCGAGGTAGAGGGCAACGTAGGGAATTTTTGTTCGGTGGACTCCGGTGGTGGTAACTGCTGGTGCTGAGTAGTATTTTTTGGTGGTGGCATGGTTGCGGACTTGGAAGCGCTCGTCTTTTTTTATTCTGTTCTAGGAACGAGTTTCACAGGGTCTTTGTTGGTTTGGTTCGTTGTTTTCGGCGGCATCAGTGAGGTACCCATCTGCTTTGCAGCATCGGCATATGACTTTTGCACAATTTTTTGTTTTGCACGCAAGTAGCCCCGATGTGTATGTACTCGCGGCAGTGTCGACAAGTTTGTCGTTGTCCAAAATAAGACACCTGTGTCATCTCTCCGTCGATGGTGACCCACGACTCGATGTTTTGTTTAACGATCATTCTTACTATTTTGATACCGGTCGGTGTACCGGAAAAGACAACGTCGGCTCCGTTTAGTTGCTCCCGAATTGAGATGACATCACCGTATTTTGAGAGTAGTTCGGCGATTTTTTTATCCGATACATCCTCGGACAAATCGAAGAGCCTCACTTCCACTGCTCCCTCCTCTAGCGTGATCCTCAACGGATAATTTTTACCGTCGACGGTTAACTCGTGTTTGTTGTCGTGCTCTTCGCAGATTTTTTGCGCCAACGATAGGTCGGGGACTTTCACAAAAGTAACACCGAGAGTTCTGCTGTTCTGGATACGTAGTACATCACTTTGTTTCAACCCCAGAATAGTCGCACAGAATTGGTGGATTTTTACATTATCCGGCTTCTTCGGCACATTCGAAAAATCTATTCGAAAGGTATTTTCTCGGCGGCCCATCGAAAAGTCGTTTGGACGCGCAGCGACACGGAACGGCTCAGTGATGAGCAGAAAGCGTAATGGAAATATTCCCGATAGAACTGATATAAATTTAGCTTATGTTCGACTTCCAAGGAACGATAGCAAGAACGCGTTTGTTCAGCACGGAAGTTGAGCGCTCACTGTCCTTATACTTCATATGATGTACTCTTGGAGACTGTTTCCAAAGATTTCACATAAAGACGAATAATGAAATATAATTTTTATATCAAAACATCACATTAAAATACATTGTTAAATTAATATATTGTTTATATACAGTTCACAAAAAAAAATTTATATTTACATAATCTTGCATGTATCACTGCTTTTTCAAGAAAAAATAATTCCGACCAGTACGACACCCATGTCCAAAATTTAAGACGACCGCAAAGGGTTGAAATGTCCAAGATAAGGCAATATCTATATTCTGAAGAAATCCTAAATTAAATTAAATCAATGGATCGATATGATGACAGTAAACTCAAGCAATGAGTAATGCACATCTACTTTCAAATTCGTTTTTTTTCATTCAAAAATAATGATTTCTGAAACTGGACAAACCATGATCATTTTTCGGGCAAAACATGATCAGAGGTGGACAAACCATGATCATAATTTCTTTTTGAGGAAAATTGTTAAAAAACATAAATATTTGAATAATTTCAACGTCTTATGGTAGATTTAAAAACTAGAGACTTAAGGCTTTTCATCAAACTCAAACTCATCTTAATTATATGTGACTAGCTGACTCGGCGAAACTTCGTCTCAAACCAAAATTTATGTTTCGTTATCACATCCACGGTTCCTTACTAAGCGCACGTTTATGGGCCCAGCAACCCCCATGCCCTAAGAGAGGGGATAGGTGTTTAGAACCATCATAGAAACGTTTCGTGCCCCCTAAAACCTCCACATGCCAAATATGGCTCAATTTGCTTGATTAGTTCTCGAGTTATGCAGAAATTTTTGTTTCATTTGCATGGGAGCGCCCCTTAAGAGAGGGGGAAGGAAATGTCGAACTACAATAGAAATGTTTATCGATCCCTAAAACCTTTATATGCTAAGTTTGATTCCATTTGTTTCATTAGCTCTCGAGTTGCTCAGCAAACTCCCCCCTTCTCTTTAGAGAGAGGAAAGGAGTGTCAAACCACCATAAAAACATGTATTGCTCCCTAAAATCTCCACATGCCAAATTTGGTTCCGTTTTCTTGATTAGCTCTTAAATTTTGCAGAAATATATCCCCCCCCCCTCAGAGAGAGGGGAGGAGTGTTTATTCACCATAGAAACGTTTCGTGTCTCCTAAAACCTTCGCATGCCAATTTTTGGTTTCATTTGCTTGATTAATTCTCGAGTAATGCAGAAATTTGTTTTTCATTTGTATGGCAGCAAACAATATGTTAATGTTAATGTCTAAGTCAACGAATCTTTGCATCATAAACTGAAGTGATAAAACCTGTGAATTGTAAAACCATTTTTTTTTTATTTTTCCGTATATATTCAATTGCATTTTGATATAACGGAAAAGTCCAAAACTGTCGTTGAAGGCCTTTGTACGACGAACCAGTTAATAAATGTTACTCTACAAACCTTTACGAGACAAGAAAGATTGTTTCAATGTTTTGCTGATGTAATCTGCCGCCCGAATTACATTGCGCGACCTTTTTGATTGTTTTTAATGTTTTTTCCTCTCTCATGGTAAACAGAGCAGGTTATTAACCAGAAGTTATTGTGTCACCTTGATCAACCTAGACCCCAAACAAAACCTCATCAATATCTTTTTACGTCCAATTGAAGAAAAAAAAGTGCTGTAAATCCTATGAATTAAATGTGACAAGAGCGCGAACTCACGCCGCGTATTTCCGATACAAACAGGTGTACGAAGATAAGAGCTCTCACCACACCATATCAGCGATTCTCGTTGTAAAATCGTACATCGCGAGTGCAAGTAAACTCAACCTCTTTTTTTTCCGTGAACGGACTAAACGGACGCAAGATGTTTACATTTTGCGTGCTAGTGTTGGAACCCGTCTGCCGTAGTTGTTTTCTTATCTTGCGAGTTGAGCTCAAACAGAACCCAACGTCATCATATCAAACCTGGGACCACATCAACTTTAGCCGTTGTCAAAATTCCTGCCAGCGAGCCATCGTAGCGGTGGAAGGTGATGTTTTTGATCGGGTTTCGGATGTAGAGAGTAGAGCGAACACAACTGTTTAAAATTGATTCAAAAAATACTTTTAAATGTTTATTCCTCGAAGTAGAGTTTTGGATATTGTGTAGGACATAAAATTGTGTACAAAACAATCACAAATTTGATTTGCTTATAAATATAAATTATGGCTTATCGTACTTATCGAAATTTTTACATGTACTATCTACTAAGGACCAGTTATTTATTTGTTGAAAACCATTAACCCCACTATGAGAGCGTGACTCTGGGGGCGATAAAATATTATGTTTTCTGCTCATTAGTGTGAATGATTCATTCAGCTGAGAGCTGCGCTTGGCTTGTTTTGGCAAAAATGCTTGTTGTTTGTGCTTCGTGGACTAATATAGTTTGAAACAGATGTTAGTTTGGCGTATGGCACTCGCTGTTTTCTTTGTGAAATCTACTGTAAAATCACAACTCTGTTTTTATTGTTTGCTTGATTTTTAGTTTTTTTTTTCAGAGATATTATTGTCTCAAATTTCGCATTATGGCGACGAATCAGACCTGCAACGTTTCTGCGTTCCATCTATTTGTACTATCGATATCTTCGCTTAAAAGTCTAACTTTTAGTTTCAACTGAGATTCTCGGAAAAAATGAACTTACACAACATGCGACTAAGGTAGCAGAATAAATAACGATTTTGGACCTAAACCTACGACAGCAAAAAAAATGGAGTTGTTTCACCATCATCTGATCTGCGCGCGATACTTCAAACCGAAAGTCACCCAAATTCTGTTTGACAGCTCCCTCTATTGCTATGCGTTTGAGGGGCTTTTCACCGCGCCTATTATCACAAACACCACACCGCGTTCCCCGCTTTGATTGACACCTTCAGTCGTCTTTTTTCTTCTTAATTTTCCCTTCGGTTTGGATGGTTTTCGTCACCATCTCAACGCAATCGTCGAGCGACGGCTCGGAACCGTCGGCACTGTAATCCTCTCCCGCCATCCTGCTGAGGGTTAGAATGTAGGAACAAGCGATCCGCAGAATCGACAGCTTGGACAGCTTTTGCGAGTTGGAGTACGAAGGGACGGCCTGGCGGAGTTTTTCGTACGCCGCCGAGATCGTATGCACCCGGGTTCGCTCGCGGGCGTTCGCTTCGATTCGTCGCTCGCGGGTCATGTTTTTGTAGTTACGCGGATGCAGTGGCTTCGTCGAGGATCCCGACGGTTCACCGACAATGGGCTGGGGAGGTACGAACACCGCTGGTTGGTTCGGGGGATGCAGCGAGTGCTGTAGATGGTTCCGCCGGGAGTCTTCTTCGATTTTCTCTTGGGATTTGGCGGAGAGGGATTTTTTGGACACCAATGCAAGGGGCTGCTGCTGGTGGGGTATCGGAGGGGAGGTCGCTGATGGGCGGATGGCTGGTTGGATCTGTTGCTGGAGTTGATCCAAGGGTTTAATGCTGATGGCACGATGAAGTGTCGTAACTCCGGGGTGTCTGACCAGAAGATCTGCAGGGTTAAGGAAGTGGGCTGGTAGTGGATGACCGTTGGGCATTTCTTCACTTGGTGCCCATGGTCGGAATGGATTACCCCCGACATGGTGATCTGGGATTTCCTTCCCTTGGCTTAACCGTTCCTCGTAGCGGATGCGCTTCTTGATCGGTCCGAGCGATTCCGATTCTGTGATTATCCTAAGAGGTTCGGTACTTTTCCGCTTGTTTTTAATGACCGAGGGTTGAGGCAACTTTACTTCCACCGAATCCTCGGAGCTATTCTCCGGACTGATTATTCCATCCCTGGAACTCTGGTCCAAACTTTTGAGATCATCTTCATGTTCCGAGCTGCCCGAATTGAAACCGGAATCTCGTTCCAGAGAAGCGGCCGACATTGCAGCACCTGGAAGGATAAGGAGAGAGCAGAAAAAAAAGTTATGCATTAGACGTTTTTGTTCCAAGGTCGTCGTACAAAAAGTTAACCACAGCCCCAGATGGGACCGTGTAATATAAGCAACAAAGTGTAGGGCGCAAAAAAAATCGAAACCGGCTGACAGGTGTTGCCAGATGGGAACGCGTTCGCCTTCCGCCGGCGATGAGACAAGGGGGAGAAAAGTCGTAATTGCGTATCGTTACAGCAACAAATTGGAAGGGGGAGAAATCGGACGGACTCGGAACCAGAAGGGAGCCCGTAATTTACGAGTTTAACGTGTGTCCGTGAGTGTTGCGCGGCAGAACGCTTCTGCTTCAGCTTCTGCCGATCGGTGGCGGGCCGGAAATTACGATTTAATATTATTTACATATTTGCGCCATCACACCACTTGGTTCTAATATAAGGCAGAATAGTTTTTTGTGTGCGGTAAGTGAGAAGGGAGAGAAAACACGGTCATCTGCAGAGGAATTTGCCAGTAATTAGAGGAGGACCTAGGTCTCTTTTTCGCGCCATTTTTAAGACTTTTTAGGCGTAGTTAAATGTTCTGTGCATGACGCTTCACATAGTGAATTCGTGAAGCGGCTAATCAAACCTTGTTTACTACATCCCATTCATCTCTCTCTTAGCGATGTCTAGTAATCGCTCCAATACTTCCTACAAAAATCGATTATAAACCCTTTATAAGGCCGTGGAAACATGGCAAGAAATTGACTTCAACTTCATAGAACATGATCCTCACATGGAAAAGAACACATATTTAATTTTGAGATAAAAAATCAACTGTTGAAATAGTTGAAAGAATTCATGGTAATATATTTGCCACTGCCCGTTAGCTCTAAAAACAATGTTTACCGCTGCTTTGTAAGTTCACTTTATTGCGCCTTTGGTTATGCAAAAATTGAAACAATATTCCTAGTGTAGCGAAAAAATATATTTTTTTTATATAGACTTACAAAGAAAAAAAAATGAAAATTTGAATTTTTCATCAAATACACCATTTATTTTATTGAAAAGGCTGCATGATCTTACACAGTAGATCCTAAATAGAACGCTTACAGTGAAAAACTCAATAAATGGATGCATTTTCAACGAATTTAAACAGAATTTTGTGTCGACGCTCTAAAATAGCGGTTTGTTTACAAAGAAATGACTCCCGAATTAATATCGTACATTTTTAACAGCCCTAAAAAAATGGAGTATTTCCAGATACCTTCAGACGTTTTTGGTTAAGCAGAATATTGAAATAATATTCCAAGTGCGGTGGAAAAAATATGTTTTGTGGGTAGCAATATAGTTGCCATGGCCTTATAAAGGGTTAATCGCACGAATACTGAGCAACCGATAATAATAACGGATTTTTAAGGAAGAATGAATACACTTTTTAGAGGGTCTTTGTAGCCTAATTGGCTGTGTATCCATTACTAAGGGAACGTAAGCTTAGGGCCCTGAACTGAAAATCTTTATGTGTTGTGTGTCCAGTCTCTCACCGTTTACACACGCTCTGCTACTTGCAGCAAGAAAGTGATTAATAACTCAACAACGGAGGCCTCATATCAACTGTGCCGCTATGTACGGTTCAGCTATGACATTTAAACAATAGGAATACTCCTACGCCGAAAAGGTAACATTATGTCAATTACAACATGTTATCGAAAAGAAAATGTACACGAATAAATTCGGTTACGGCTGAAATGTTAAATGAACCTAAATAGAATAAACATATGGGATAAAATACACTTTTAAAATAAAAATTATGAATGAAATTTTCAATTTTCTCTATCGAATATGTATTTTGTATAATGGAGTTACATGTTTTTCGCAAAATGTGGAACATATATTAAACGAAAACTTTGTTTTATGATGAATTTATATTAAAATGGCGAGTTTTTGTGGATATTAGGAAATGTATAACCAAATGGGTAAATAAGAATGGGGACTACAAGTTAGGTGAAAAAACAACCCTGTGTAAAAAAAATTCTTTTAAATTTTAACCTTTTTTTTTAATTTTTAGGGTGGGCTGTCATACAAATGAAAAACTAATTTCTGCATAACTAGAAAACTAATCAAGCAAATGAAACCAAATTTGGCATGTGAGGATTTTAGGGAGCACGAAACGTTTCTATGGTGAATAGACACTCCTCCCCTCTCTCTGATGGAACAACTCGAGAACTAATCAAACACATGGAATCAAACTTAGCATATAGAGGTTTGAGGGATCGATAAACGTTTCTATGGTAGTTCGACACTCCTCCCCCTCTCTGAAGGGGGCCCCCATACAAATGAAACACAAATTTCTGCATAACTCGAGCTCTAATCAAGCAAATTGAGCCATATTTGGCATGTGGTGGTTTTAGGAGGCATGAAATGTCAATGTGATAACGAAAAATAAATTTTGGGCTGGACGAAGTTTGCCGGGTCAGCCAGTTACAAATAAAAATAATCATAACGGCAAAAAAATTCAAGCAAATTAGTAATATTAGTCTAAATAATTATTGATCTCAGTGTGACGATTGATAGATTATTATGAGGCGAATAATCGTATCGAATAACAAACCGCTGAAAAATAGTCTATTAGTTAACGAACGATTAATTTAAAAAATCGGACATCACTACTGTCCCTCACCTGTCATTAACATGTACTAGAAACTAGTGCATGTAAAATGAAAAGCGAGGGTAACCCTACAGCACTGAATCACGCGACTGCAATGAATTAACGCTCGCACGTTAATTATTACACAGATTGGAAAGATATGCAATACGTCGTGAGGACGCCTTTGGCGCCTTTCTTTCCGCGTCGATTGATGAGGTACGACGTCAATTGACAGATGTTCTACGGTTCAAACCTATGTCTGACAATGCCAATCGAGACGTACACAAAAATGGGTTGGGTTCCAATGGTACTTTCAGATGTTGAGACAACAGGAGAAAGGGAACTAATAAAGATCGGCATATAATTTAAATTTTTGCATCGTAGCTGACTGGCTGTATTCGGTGCATGAACTCTGAGACGCTGCTAAGCGAGTTCACAGCTTCTCGCCGCCCCCTCCTATTGCGGTGTGCTGCTCTTCTCTTCGCGCGGCCCGGTATCGTTATTGTTTTATATTACGCTAAATGACGGCGCCAGATTGCGCTGAAACCGTCTCGCCAAAGTTCTCGCTCGCACAAACACATCCGAACGGATTCCGAATCCACTGCGCCAGGAAGAAAACAGTGTCCTACGCCCCATCACCACGCCGAAGTGAGTCTGTTTCAAACTGTCAAACGCCAGCGCTCCCGATGCTGTTGTTGCTGCTGCCCTGGATGCTGCTGCCGGAGATGTTCGCTCCGAAGGAACCTTTTTGTTGGTATTTTCTGCACAACAACTGTGGCGCGGTTCTCGTATTTCGGTACATTTGAAAGTTTAAAAAGGCATAAATAATCCAGCGAGCAAACGAGCGTCTGGTTGCATCGTGTTTCACGCGACTCAGATTCCGCTTCCCCCCCATTCTTGTTGCCTCTCATCTCAGCGCGCGCAAGAAGGGAACACGAATTTTTGCATGCATTTAAGATAACGATCGCAATTTTGCGCACATGTTTCCACACATGAAGACCATACTGAATGGTCTTACCCTCGTTGTGTTTTTTTTTCGCCTCGTCGGAAAGCGCGCACATTTTGTCCCTTATGACCGTGACTAAACAGGGCATAATTAAACGACATCATCTGTTATTCGCGCAGCCCACGCATACCAAAACTGCCAAGTGGCGGCAGTGGTAGTGGTTGTGATGGTCCTGCTGCCCCTACTAATCATCATCCCTCGGCTCCCTCTTTGGCCAATATCCAGCCGCCGCCTGTCGTGGATGAGTGTGTGCGAGGGCTTTACACCATCAAATACAGCTGGCACCTTTTTCAGATAATCGATGCTGCCCGGGATGTGTGGTGTTTCTCATTAGTAATTTTTTTTGTGTTGTTGTTTTCTAGCAATTGCCATATGGTATTCCCATCGCACTCGGGGAAAACACAACAGACCGCGAGTGGGTGGTGAGTGGATAATAGATGGGGATTTGTTGCGGTTGCAAACTGTCAAGCCGGCCAGAAACTTCTCGGGGGAAGACGCATAATATACGGAAATTCTTCGCTCTATTTTCGCTGCAGCTTCAAAAGTGTGTTCGTCATAATTCTGTATACGATGCTCCATATGCCTTCATTCCAACGCATTTAAAAGTGGTCAGCATCCTTCGCACTACCTCAAACTTTGGGCATATGAGATCAAGTGCTCCGGTTTATCATTTTGGGTACAGAGGTGAGGTTGCGTGCCCTGTCAAGGTATTGTCAGGATCAACCATGACCTGAAAAGAACTGAGTCAGGTAGAAGTTCACTTCTCCGTGTTTTCTATTCATCCAGGTCTGGAGAACCGGTGTATCCGCCATATCACATTCCTGCTTCTATTTGGCCATCTTGCCAACGACCCCACTCTCATCAATTTTTGGAAACCTCAGGTGTCCTCTGTTTGTAGCGTTCACTCTCCACCGTTGGAGTGATACCGATAGGGATCATCCCGACAAACACTCACACAGCTTCCTACGAGATAGTGCTATACACGCATACGACTCACATGGCTATGAGCCGCATCGTGCTGTTTATCTTCTCGGGGTTTCAATGAATCTCTAAGGCCAACAACCAGACCGGAACACGCGTCTCTACACCCAAAGTTAATTTCTAGCACATGTTATGGCATCCCGATTTATTACATTAAATGAGCTGAAATATAGCAGAAAATGTTCTACTCCCCAATACATGTATATCATTTGTATAATATATACGACAGAGCCAATATGAGCGAGCGATACAGGAGACAAATTTGAATGAAAGCATATGAAAGCTTTTCGTATAGTTTGCCAAATACACGGCCCAGACAGAAAAAGATATATTATCGCTCATGTTCGTCTTTATCCTTTTAGAAAACACCAAATTAATTTAATGATGAGGTGTAATATTATCACGCTTCGTAGCCCCGAATAAGGATATGATTGAATGACTAAAAAGTGAATAAGTGACACTGCATAAAAACAAATACCACTGGCGAAAGACACAATTTAGCATCATTATTTCCGGTAGATATTCGGATGATTCATAAGGGTGTAGGGATCAATTCCCGTTCTAGCCAAGGATTCTTCGTTAAAAAAATTTCTTCCGACTTGCATTGGTACACGCGTTTTCTTGAACTCAAAATGTAGTCAAGGCGTGTCATTCCACAAACTAAGTACTGATACAAATGGCGCGTGTAATACTACGTTGAGACAGCGAAATTTCTCTAAAAACGTTAAGGCTAAAGAAAAAAGCCTTAAGCCTGAAAGCCTTAATCTAAAAAAAAGGAATAGAAAATACATGTTCGAAAAAAATTTCTTCAAATTGTATTCTAAATGAAGCTATATATTCACATCTGGCCTCCCTAGTCGCAAAGAACGAACACAAAGAAACGCAAACACAGAAGCTCAATTTTTGTTGCCAAGTAGTTTTGCATAGGGTAGTTTTTCATGGGAATCAATATTCTTAAGATAGTTCCGTTTGAATATTCGAGATGGCCATCTTCATTGGCATTCTAATATAAACATCGACATCGAAAAAAAAGTTTTTTTTTTCAGTTATAAGGAAATATTTTAGGCCGTAAATCGAAAACGTGCCTTAATTGAAGAGAGCCGTTGTAGCGAAATGCCGTATAAAGAGCGGCCGTATAGCGAGGTATGGGTGTACTCGAAGTACAAAATTTGTTGATTATCTTTGTGTGAATACCATCATTTGATACTCACGACAAATCGCAGCTCTGACTGCATCCTTCTGAAATTTCATGTACAAGAGTCTCATCTTTCAAAAAAAAAATTAGAAGGGTGGTGTCCAAGACACGACCGTACTGTTAACGTAGGACTACTTGTCACTCATTTACAGTTCGGTGCAATTTGAAGAGCACAAATTGGGATAATAAAAACGTGGGACATTTTGCAACAATTCATTGTGAGGTGCGTAAAAATATTTCCAATCAATTGTTGTAACACCTTCGCGATCTATCAAGCAATGGTCGAGTAGCTAAGCCGAAAAATATTTTTAAAAATATTTTTAAAAAATACTGAATGTGCATCTTACCACGGTGTATCAAAAAAAAAATTATTAAAAAAAATTCATCAAAAATTTTAATACTAAAAAAATCTTCAGATTTTGAAAAAAATTTGTTTGGGGTTTAGAGATTCAGTACTACTCTAATTCATATTGAACTCTCTGTGGTCGTTTGTCTGCTCTCAGCCACCATACGTTTCTTACCGTTCTGGTCGTTTGTCTGCTCTCAGCCACCACAGCAAGAAACCATGTTAATCTTATATTTTACCCAACCAAGTATCAGTTTATGCTTTTCCTAAACGAAGTTTAATGTCTAATGAACCTGTTCACGAATCAATACGGTGCTCCTATGAGTAATAAATAACGGTATTCAGTATCAAACAGAGTGGTCATCCTCACAAGATAATGCACAGTGCGTTGAATGCATAAGAATGTGGGACAAAAAATCATAACAGCAGAATTTAGTCATTGTAACACTTTGAAAAAGATTGTTCATAAACATCAGAACTACTGTTTGCATAAATGTCTCATGTTAATTGAATAATCGTATAATCTCTCAAGCGACAAAATCTTTGTTCATCTAAAGTGAAAAGTTCTGATCATTTCGGATACGCTGAAATCATTATTTGATAAGTGCTAGTTTGAGTTATGTTGAAGTAGTTGTTTCGAAAATTTATTGCATTAATGGCAAAAGTGTCTCATATTCAACGGATAGTAGAAATAAAATTATGTGTTGATTATACTTAATATGATTTACTCTTGGAGACTATGTCGAATGATTTCGTACGGAGACGAATTAAAAAATATATTGTTTATATAAAAACATCACATTGAAAATACATTGTTAAGTTAATACATATATGTATAGTTCACGAAATAAATTTAAAAAAATGTTTAGTTTTTCATAATCTTGCATGTATTACTGCTTTTTCAAGGAAATATAATTCTGACCAGTACGATACTCATGCCCAAATTTAATACGACCGCAAAGGGTTAAATGTGTTCCTACGGCTTTTCTAGATAAGTGTGCTATATATTTGAGGCCTTTTATGGGACACCATAGGATCTATGGTGAAAAATGCACCTTTCGTTTTTTTCACGCCATTCTCAATAGCTTTGAGACAAAAATATGAAAAAATACTGAAAGTACATCCTACTAAGGTGTATCGATAAATATCTTCAAACTATTTTTTCGTTCGTAATAAAAACAAATATTTTAATACACAGTACACAAAAATTTTATATATTTTCTGGCATTTAAAAATTTTGAAAGAAATATAACTTGAGACCCACTTTTGCTCTAATTTTTATTTAAATGCGTTCGTGTGTGTCTTTTTTTCTACGTGTGGCGTAATTTTTCCTAGAGCATTGCGATACGCAAAAATAATTTTCTTCATCGTCTGCATTATTATTTTTATTTTCTTGAAATCGATTATTTTATTGCATTCGTGATTTTCAATTGTAAGATTAAATTAAAAAAAAATTTAAAATAATTCGGATAATTTTAAGTGTTTTTTCATTAATCCGAATGATCTTTCCATAAGGACTTTATGAATTTGGTAAACCATCTAAATCCAATGTAAAGATAATCTCATATATTTTAAGATATGAGAAAAAAAACTGTACAGCACAACAAAATTTAGACATATTAAAAACAAAATTTCAAAAATATTAGAGCAGTAATGGGTCTCTAAATTCAAAAAAAAAATTTAAAAAAACCCAAAGGAAAAAAAAAAATTTTTTTTTCACGCAATCCTCTTAAAAATTCAAGAAAAAATTACGCTACATGTGGAAAAAATACAACACACATGAACGCATTTAAATAAAAATTAGAGTAAAATTAGGTCTCAGAGTAATATTTTTTTTTCAAAATTTAGAAATGCCTGAAAACATATATAATTTTTTTGTACCGCGAAAAACACTCTAAAAATTCTGAAAAAAAACACACATACCTAAAATAGACGTAGGAAGAAATTTGAATACAAAGTAGAAAAGTATTTCAAAATTTAATCTCTATACAGGGTAACTTCGATATAACGTACATTTCACTTTCAAAATTATACGTTGTATCGAATTACTTTATATCGAAGCATAATAAAGGACTCACAAACGTAGCCTAAAATACATTATTGTGTTGCTATTTTAGTAAAGTTAATGAATAAATTCAATTAGAAGTCGGAGCCAGACTTTCTCATGATGTTTCCCTTCGTACTGTTGATTAAAGTTTGATTCATTTGGAATCCGGAATCACAAAACCAGCTGAATTTCGGGATTAATTAAAGGTACAAACCATGTTTTAGCATCACAACACAGATAGTTCATTGTTCTTTCAGATAAAAAATATTCAAAAAAAAAATTCCTTTGCACTTTGGAAATGTGTACGTTATATCGAGGTTAAATGTACGTTATATCGAGTGACGTTATATCGAGGGTACGTTATAACGAGGGTACGTTATATCGAAGTTTACCTGTATATTATATATGAAAATTTTGTGTTCGTTTGTGTACGCGTCAAAAACTCGAAGAGTACGAAACCGATTGAGCTCAAAGTTGGACACTATATACATTTCTCTCCGAGGAATGTTGTTACGGCATAAAAAATAGAAAAAAAATGGAGAAAAATGATCTTTTATATGGCCATAGTACGTTTCTGAAATTAAGCTTCTTATGAAAATTGACCATTTCGTATTAAATATGAATTCTATGTGATGGAAACATCTTTTTTCCCAGTATTTGTCAAAATTGTGAACTGAAATTGTGTTTCGGAATGATTTAAAATTTATCGATTTCCCTCATCTATCTCTATATATACAAAAATGTTCTGTTCGTTTGTATATGCGTCAAAAACTCAAAAAATAATAAAAAAAAAATGAAAAATTCAACTCAACCATGCAACCGCAATGTGCCACAGCAAGGCGTGGCAGGGTACAGCTAGTTAAATAAAAATTTATTTAAATTATTTTTTAGTGTTTGATTTTCTGATGAAAAAAATGTTTGAAAATATTAAACGATACGCCTAAGTAAGATGTACTTTCAGTATTTTTTTTTCTTCATATTTTTGTCTCGAAGTTATTGAGAATGGCGTGAAAAAAAAACGGAAAGGTGCATTTTTCATCATAGCTCCTATGGTGTACCATATAAGGACTCAAATATATGGTACTACTGCCAAAATGTTTTATTTAGTACTCTATACAATATTTTCCATACAGCTGATGATTTGGTTTGGGGGACTTTTTACTCCCTTACCCAGCCAGACTCTTTGGAAATATAAAACAAATATTTTTTTGTACCACGCAACACTGAAAAAATCTGACAAAAATCACACATATCTAGAAAAGCCGTAGAAAATCATTTAAATGTGAATTAGAGTAGTACTAAATTTCAAAATTCAGAAAAAAAATTCAAAATTTCAAGATTTTTTAGGACTAAAATGTTTGATGAAATTTTTGCTGATAATTTTTCTTGATACACCGTAGTAAGATGCACATTCAGTATTTTTTTCAAATTTTCATCTTGAAGCTTTGGAGGATGGCGTGAAATAATCGAAAAAGTACGTTTTTCACTATAGATCCTATGTTAAACCACATAGGGGTTCAAATAAACCGTCAAAATTTCTTATTAAATATCCTATACAATATTTGCCATACAGCTAGTGATTTGGTTTGGGGGCACTTTTCACTCCCTTACCCGGCCAGGCCCTTTGCTGTTTCGGTTAAAGATCCCTAGTACAGTTTAATTGTTTTAGTCAAAATCGTCTAAATACATTTTTAGGCCACTCATATTCAGGATGGTGCGCCTTAACAATTTTTGGTTAAAACGGTTTAAGTTTTTTCCGATAGTTTTATTAGTTTTGCCCAGTACTAAATAGTACAGATATATATCTGCCGAAGCACGGCTATATCGCACCACCCTTGAGGGACAAATTGAAACAAAAAAAAAACAACCATTGCCAGATGGTCAAATATGTTTCAAGATGGCCCAAACTAGAAGACAGTGCATGCATCCCCGGTGCTGCAGATGATCACCACCAATCCGTAATGATTTTCCTCCACGTGGAAATGAAATATGCTTCCAAAATAGCCGGTTAACTTTGGTCCCCTCCTCAGTTTCGCGTTTCTAGCCACACACTTCCCTCTACCATACGGGGCGTATAAAAATAAACGCAAAAAAAAAGCGTCACACCGCGATTATGTACACTTGCCGTGCCGTCGTACAACGCGTGTGACTCTCGCGTATAGGGGGAGGGCGCGAGATTAGTGGAATGTAAACAAGCGATAAAATATAGCAATTCATACAACGATGAGGCACAACACCCGGTGATCTATTTTCTTTCCCCACTTTCGTTCACTCCTCCTCCACCCAGTGTGAGAAGAGACACGAATCTTTCACGGTTCGGTTCGACCCCTCCTGGTTGGGTTGGGTTGATGATATGATTTACGGGTTTCTACTTAGCCGCCGCCTCAGTGGCCACATATGTCCATACTGAGCGCTCCGTCTCCGTTTTGGCTTCGGTACACCATTTGTTCGCCGCCACTTAACTCCCGCGGGACCCACATCCAGAGATCGTCTACAATTTTTCCTCTCTGTTTTTCCAAACTTGTCTGCCCGATGCCAGTGTCCGGACACAAATTTTCATCTTGCTTTTTCTATGGGAGGAAAGTTATTTACGAGCTTACAAATGATGGCTCTTTTGTCTTGCTGTGCTGCGAATTTTTGGCCTCTGTCAAAATCGTTCTGTGATAAATTAGTTGCCCTCAGGATAGCCGCATTGAGAAATTGCACTTTAATTAAATTGTTCGCTTAAATATGCAAGAAAAGAGTCTCAATCGAGAGAGAGAGATGGCAGCAGCCTCTCTGCATAAGATTTTATTTTTATCAGCGTCTCATGAAATTTTTAATTTTGACTTGTTCTTTTTATCCTCGCGACGGGTCGCTATTTCTGGAAGTTTATGTTAATTTTTGTTTTCCGCTGTTGTGCGGTTGCATCTTGTCGCGACGCGTCCCTTCCTTTGCTCGGGAGATGCCGCCTCTAGTGGAGCATCTCGAAGAACACAGTGGCGAAGAGGAAGACAACAAAAAGGTGAAATATTTCGTTTCGTGAAACCAGACGGCTCTACAGGTTTCGGGACGAGACTTTTTGATAAGAGATGCTGGTTTTATTGGGTGCGAGGAAAAGGTTGTTAAGTGACTCACGCGAGAGGCTGCTTATTGTTTTTTGTTGATTTCGAAACTGGTCCTTTTTCTCACATCTTTTTTTCCGTCTCTTGTTGTTTGCCCGAAGCCCGAAAATTAATAACATGTCTCATTCGGTTCGGGTAGGAAGCAACCGCAGCAGCATCAGCAGACAATTCAGACAAGAGTTCCGAGCGTGGAAGGACAGGCAGAAAAAGAAGAAAATGTTCTCCTCGAAAGTTGGCCCGCAAGGAGCGCGGCCTGAGAAAACGACGGCAGCGATGCAAGATAAACCTTTTTGCAGCATATTCTTCGAGCGTTCGGGGTCGGTTGCTGAAGCCAACAACGCAGATGGGTGCGACATCCCACATGGCAGGGATGAGAGAGTGGAAAGAGGCAATCGTTTGTAATATGTCTCGAATATGTAGCGAGGGAGTAGAGAAACGTGGCGTTGTGCACCCATCGCCCTCCCATCGTTATATATGGAATATAATCGGACAGATGGCGCCAAACCCACACACAAATTATATAAATCCATTCCGCATATCCCACTTGGCAAGCTCTTAGGTCTTCCGTCTGTTTTTTTTCTGTTCGTTGCTCCTAGCGGCATCGGTTTATCGCTTCGATTTTCTCCGCCTTACGATTCTTCTGCAAAATTCAGACTAAACCAATATGGTTGGTGGTACCGCGTGACAGGCCAACACGCAGGAAATAGATTGAGAAATAACAAATAAACCTTATTCTAAACAAATTGCATTCTTCAAATTTACATTCTGCTTTGATCCCAATCCAAACACCAATCCGTTGTTTGTTTGAATTTCACGCCGTTCGGGGTTCGGACTATTTGGATGCACTAACATTTGCTCCTTCCGCGTGGCTGCACTCGGAGTCAACAAACGGCGACCCTTTCGGGAGGCGCCAACAACGCAAACAGTGCGCTTCTTCATGCAATGATTTTTTTGACGTGCCAATGTCATTTACGTCATACACAGTGTCGGCTGTCGGCTGCTACACACCAATTTGCATTGGTAATAAATCAAATGGGCAGCGAATAAATTAGAATCACCTCTTGTGCGGGCAAGGGTCCACTACCTGATGCAATGCAGCCCGATACTTACCAAGCCCTCCCAGACGCGTGACCTGTCATGTCACACGAACACACACACACTCGCGCACACATACACCCGTGCGCTTTCTTTCCGTGCGTTATCGAACAGGAAGTAAGGACCGTCAATTGTGTTCCTTCGGCCGCCGCCGCCGCCGCCGCCACCGCTTGGCCACTATCGAAGCTGATATCTGATTTATGCTAATTGTATTCATATTTTTCAACGGTTGCGCCGAAGTCACACACTCCCGTGGGGAGTTTTGAGGTTTTTGCGGTGCAGCAGAAATGGTTTATTAATAATAAAATCTATCGACGTCTAGCCGTCGTCGTTGTCACACCTTCTCTGACTCGCCGGTGCCAACCAACCGATTGTTCAGGGTATGCATCATATCGGTTTAATTAATCGCGAATGGGTTTTATGAATAAAACAAGCACCGGGGTGATGGACACATCATTTTTGTTGTTCAGATTTCGAATTGTCACACACAATTCTAACGGACAATAGTGTGAGATTAGAGGAACAGAGATGCCGGAACGAATTTCAACACAGGACTACGTCTAACCTTATATTGGGGCCATTCGAATGTTCCGGGAGAAAAAATGTATAACTTTTATATTGTCTCATCTGTGTATTTTATTAGGTTCGTTCAACAATTCAGCTGAAACAGAGCCGAATTTATTCGTGTACATTTTTATCTCACGATAATTTGTTGTATATTACACAGTAGCCATTTAGGCGAAAGAGTATTCCTATCTTATCGATACACATGTCGCCTTTTTCGGCGTGAGAATATACCTATTGTTCGAATGTTCACCAGTTGGACCATACACAGCGGGACTGTCGATATGAGGCTTCCATTGTTGTGTTATTAATAGTATCAATCACCGATGCAGCAGACCGTAATGGGACTGGGATTACCGTCATATGATGATTGTTGTAAGGGACTGAACTGGTAAGGGACAAGGTTAGAGGCGATTGAATTGCAAAATCGTTAATCGTTCATCCCTCTTCCTTTTTCTCTCTTTCTGTCTCCCTCTTTCATTATCTCGCTCACTTTTTCTATCTCTCTCTCTCCCTCTCTCATTCTTTCTTTCTCTCTCTCTTTCGCATTCTCTCTCTCTTTTTCGTTTTTCGTATTTTATTATTACAATTACCAACAGGCCTGAACATTAGTGTCCTAATGGTAAATTTAATATATTCTGTATACTTGTTGTCTAAGAGCGGTATAAAAAGACTTCTTTAAATTAGAACGAGTTAGGTTGAAATCGAAGGATGTGAAGCAACGGTTGAAGACGCGACACAAGCTTGATACGGGCTCATTATACCCGTAATTGGTACGTGAGGAGGGTATACAAAAAATGTGCGAGTGTGCAAATTTCGTGATGTTATATTGAAATTAATGGATTCGAGAAGATCTGAAAAGTCTATATTAGAGAGAATTAGGTCAGATATGAAGGTCGCCTTAGGAACCCAATCAACCTACAACGAGCTTTATAGTTAGGAAGATTCGAAGGATCGTTCCAGGATAAATTACGTAGAGCGAAATGAACAAATTTATGCTGAAATGCGCTGGACACCATTCTGGTAGTAAGGAGAGCATACAACACAAGCATACTCAATGATTGAGCGAATCAGTGCACAGTAGAGAGCTTTGATACAGTGTATGTCCTTGAAGTGTTTTGTGATCCGGAATATGAAACCCAGGAGTCTGGATGCTTTAGTGGTGATATACGAGATGTGCTCTCTGAATGTTAGTTTCGAATCAAGGGTGACGCCAAGATCCTTGATGATATCAACGCAATTTAAATGCTCATTGCGTAGTTTATACGAAAAGACAACAGGTGAACGCTTCCGCGAAAATGATTTGACTGAGCATTTCGATGGATTCAAAACCATTCTGTTGATATTGCACCATTCAGAGAAAAGATCGAGTTGATTTTGTAAGTATACTGCGTCGTTAGAGCAATTTACGAATGTAAATAGCTTGAAATCATCAGCATATGCAAGTTTCTGATACTTCACGCAAGAGTTAACATCGTTGAGATAAAGTAAGAAAATGTAAGGACCAAGGTGACTACCTTGAGGTACGCCAGATGTCACTTCGAAAGAAGATGATATAGTGTCACCGATTTTTACTGCCATCATGCGATCTGTCAAGTTGCTCAAGTTTCTCTCTCTCTTTTTCTCTCTCTTTCTCTTTTTCTTTCTCTCTCACTCTTTATTTCTCTCTCTTCAATTTTAAGTTCCACTCTATACAGCTAGATGCGTCCTAGCTAAAATTCGATTTGGAATTTATTATTAACTAACTGATCCGGCAACTTCGTCCCACCTGAAATTGAATTTCGATATGTATACATTCGATCATTCACATTTTCCTTCTAGGCACGATGTTGGGTTCAATTCATTCATTGATTGATTTTTTTTTATTGACCGTTTTACAATTTTCTCTTTCTATAAATTTCCTTATAAATCTACCAAAACTCATCATTATAATATAACATTATTATCAAACAGAATTCTCGTGAAAGATTTTTTGATCATTTGCCAAAAAACATGTTTCTTTATAGAATAAAACACATAATTGATACGAAAAAGGAAATTTGCATTTTAAAAGTGCATTATTCCCCTCATGAATCCATCACCATTTACGCTTCACACCAACGCGACTCGAAGATGAATTTCTTTAATGCAAATTTCAACTGGAATAACTCTACGATGCTACTTCAGAGCATATGAGAACGAAATTTCCCCATTTTCCTTCAAAGCTTTAAAAAAAAAATCCGATTTTTCTCCCCATAACATTGATCTATGCCCAGACGAATCCAACAAAATAAAGCCAGCTCAAATCTGACCTTTCCCTCCTCGGGTTTTGCGCTCACCAACATATTAACCGACCAATTCTTATTTATATAGATTGATTTTCGTGTTTTCGGGCTTGTTGATAGCTTTTTCCTAGCGTTCATTCAATTTTCGCGATTTTATTCATTGTTTCCGGGGGGGGGGGGGGGGGCGTTATGTTACAGCGCACTTCCAACCGGATGCGAAGAAGGTATTTTACTGTGATGAGAGCTGTGTTCTTCGGTTGAAAACTGACGGTAAAAATGTGTTCCGCATCGGTTACTGTCGACGTCGCCACCACCACACAACCAATTCAGGTCGAATTTTCTGTTGGCGTCCTGCGAAAGGAACTGCATAGTATAACTTGCGGATTATTTCTTTGGAAATTATATACTTGGGGGCGTTGAAGGTGTGATTTTGCTGAGAGATACTGAGCAACGACTTGCGTATTCAATAAGTTATTCAAATTGAACGCCCTTGGTGTAGTCCTAAGTCTTTCCGGTTATGTCCCCGACATTACCCATCAGACTTTTTTTTTCAAAATTTTAGATTTCATTGCAACATAATGGTTCTATCCTTATTTTTGTATTATCCGTCGCAAACCACAAACTTTGGCCCTCTTTCTGGTAGGGTAGGATTTCCCATTGAAGTGTTCCGATATATGTTTAAAAGAAACGACTAGAGCGACATATGCCCAAGCATTGTCAAGCAACAGAATCACCTTATTGTATCTTAGCTAATATTGGGGCCGTTCTGCCTTCAAGGCTCGTTCAAACGCATAAGGTGTATTCAATACCGAGCTCCAGTGGTTTGGTTTCACCTGGATTCAATAGTGCATTATGTACAACGCCAGGATGGGTCCATAAAATACACTACATGAGCTTTAAACCATGTATGGGTCGCTTAGCCGTCGATGTGGGCTAGTGTAGGGGAAGATCTACGATCCGATGCAAGAACCTCCTCTGTTTATACGTAACATATGTAAAACTCCGATGCATTCTATGGTAATATTCGAAGTAATTCAATTCGTTTTCAATTATGATTTTATATTTTTTGCTGGGAAAGGGCATTTCTGGATTTAACGAATGTGTTCTGGTATACTGGTGACTTTTTTCGATCGATTATCCAATCGGAGGGGAATAAATCGAAAGATTTGAAGTCTCCGTTAACAAAGAAATCGAATGCTTTAAAGTCTCCGTTAACAAATAAAAAAAAATTAAAGAGGAGGTCATTCAATTCTTGTGAATTCGAGCATTGTTCCTGGATTAAAAGTGGACGCACGATTCAAGCCGGATGTGAAGAAGGTATTGTCGATGGATTCATCTGTTGTAACAGCAATGTTACCTTGAAACTGGTTTTTCCAGTTGATTAAATGTATATTCTTTATTACAATTAGTAAATTTATGCCAAAAATCAGTACAACAAATTGCTCTTCCTTCGAAATTGAATTTAAATTCATTACGTTCAATATCACTTTTTCGTTCCAATAATTTTTTATTCTTTCCATTTGTTAATTTGAATATTCACTGCTAACCAAACTGGTTAGTAATAAACGTTAACTCAAATTAAGTGTCAACTAATCTTGTGAACAGTACAGTATTATTCAACTTTGGAATTACTCTACAATAAATCTATAATCTGTCTAGCGCTTTCATTACTCTCTATCCCATCGCTCTTTCGTATACTTGACAGTGGGTCACCAAACGTGTAGAGTAGGGTGCCAATGGAAATGATCATCTCGAATTTCAAAAAGTTACCCCATAAAAAATGTTCACCGCCTCGAAAAAACACCCGATGCAAAATATCAGCTCAATCGGACTTAAGGGAGAGTGGCGCAAAACGGTCAATGTTTGAGTTTTTTGAAAATCGAAAAATCACCCAAAGGGGGAGTAAAGGAAATCGGGGTTTTCGAAAAAAAAATATTTGATGCCAAATGTCTTAAAGTTGCATGAAACTCGAGATCTTGTGTCATCTCGAAAACATTTTTTTTGTCAAAAATCAACACTCTGGGACACTTTTTTTTTCGGAACACGAAACAAAAATAATAGTTTTGGGTGCCTATAAATATAGTTATCTATATTTTTCATTCGGAACTTGCTGCGAAATGTTGATTTGCACGAAAATATACCTTATGCAAAATTATAGCTCCTTCGAACTTCATTTGTTATTTAGTGTCGCAGACGTTAAAATTTCGATTTTCAAAAAACTCAAACTTTGACCGTTTTGCGCCACTCTACCTTAAGTCCGATTGAACTGGTATTTTGCATAGGGTGTTTTTTGAGGTGGTAAACATTTTTTATGGGGTACCTTTTTGAAATTCGAGATGCCCATTTCCCATTTCCACTCTACATGTTTGGTAACCCAGTGTCAAGTGTACAAAAGAGTGATGGGATAGAGAGTAATGAAAGCGCTAGACAGATTGTAGATTTATTGTAGAGTAATTCCAATATTGAATAATACTGTACAGTTCACAAGTTGACACTTAATTCGAGTTATAATCGCGTTTATTACTAACCTTACTAACCAACTAAACTAGCAGTGAATATTCAAATTACCAAATGGAAAGAATAAAAAATATTTGAACGAAAAAGGGATATTGAACGTAATGAATTTAAATTCAATTTCGATTTTCAAAAAACTTGACGTAGGACTAGATCGGATACCATTTTAGAATGCATTGACATTTTTGAAAGAATTCATTAGAAAAGGAGTCGTCCTCCGTTGTTATTCCATATCAATTGTGAGCTTATGGAACGATCCAAAGGCTCGGAAACAGAATTCTATGCGAATAGAACCCGGAAGACGCGGAACAGTGTTTGTTTGCCCGCGAACAGCTTCTCCAAAGTCAAAAACGGAAAGGATTCTCGCATCAGATTTTTACTGGGGATGAGAAATGCTGAGGGCAAAGCCACGGTATTAAACACAACTTATGCGTTTGAGTGGAGCAAGGCACGACAACGCTCGACAACATGTCGTTCGAGTAGTTTAAGTTGTAATCACCAACTCATAATCCGACAGAGAAACAGTTCCATTCTTACGAGGAGACAAAAAATTAGGTAAATTCGTGAAGCGCTTTGGTAAACGTTGTCCGGATAAGTATTATCGTGGTTAATCTAGACCACAACTGGTAAATGAATCAGATGAGGTGCATTACCGCCTATGAACAACAGCACGTCATAGAGGTAATGTGCATGTCACCCCTGCGCACCATCTGGGGAGCTAGTAGCGAGAAATGATTAATTATTCTCCAATTCAGTGCCTGTGACTGCGTCACGCTGGCTTCAGTCAAATAAATCAACTTTTATCTAAATCTCTCCACGCGGTCGTCTAACTTCTGTTGGTACGAGACAGCAGCAGCAGCGAGTCCTTCATCTTGCGCATTCGCCTCTTGCTTCCATTCCTCCTCCTCCCTCTCCTCTTTTGTTATTTCTTGGCTGATACCCGACGGCGACCATGTGGTGATATGCTAATGCGATTTGTCATCGCGATTGCTCCCCGCATCCGCACGAGGAGAGGCATCGGCGGCACGCGAAGAAGCGACCAAATTGCTGTTTAGTAAAATAACACCGCTTAAAATATTTAGTGAATAAGATTTATATCAGTGTCTGACGGTCGTCGTCACCGTCTGCCGCTAGCCAAGGTGTTTGTGTGGGCGGGAAATACCATTCGGTTCGATGAGTGTGATTTTCCGAGAAATATTCATTCCACAACATCCAGCACCTGGGTTCACGGGGGTCTGTGCAATTTAGTGTGCCCCGATCCGACTTTGACACACACAGAGAGCGAGAGAAGCGTCGTGAATTAGCTACGGTTTGTTTGTTTGTTTGTTTGTTAGCAGCCGGACTCAGCAGCGCGATTTGTTTTGAAAGTATCTTGCCAACCAATGACTTTGAGATCATGGGGCATCCGAGAATTATTAATTTATTCGATAGCTGTCTTTTGCGAAAGATCACACACATTCCAGCCTCAGTGCCACCCTCTCGGTTCGATCCCTCAACGTTTTCCAACCCCCTTTGTGTACTCAGGCTCAGACATGCTGCAACATGTGAATTTTATGTTCGCTCGTGTCGTCCTCTCCGGTTTCGTGTGCGAAATAAAGGGAGACACAGGTGCGTTTTAGTGAGCGATTTATCTTCTCTGTCTGAGCGAGGGCTCGCGCGAATGGCTGCAACAGATTACGTGAATGGATATTCTAAATTCACGACAAGTTAATTACCGTGAGGGAAACAATCTTCTTTTTCAAACTTAGTAGAACAAATTCACCATAAATCAATCCCATTGCCCGCACTGTGCACTTCAAAGGAAAAACTGAAAATCGGAAAACAAACACACCTCGACTTCCCTGAACAACAAAAAAAAACAGATAATCAAAAAAGCCATAAACAACCAAATTCTCCGATTCGGGTCGGCCGGCCTGCCTGCTGGCCAGACCATCGGCAAGACGCCGCGAAATTTCCTGTTCGGCAAATAAACTTTCACACCACCGAGCCGAGGGAACTTAGAACAGTGATCTCGAGCGTTGATTTTTCCCTCTTTGGAAAACGAGAAGAAAAACAAACGCTTCATTTTATGTTCCTATAAAATCGGGGGGCTATAATTATACCATCCTTCACCAGAGCGATAGAGAGATAGAGGAAGAGACGACCCGCCTTTCCAGTCCATTGAGCGCGCCATCCGCGAGAACGCGTTCTTCTGGGAAAAGGTGAAACTCGCCGAACAGAGCGAGTGGAGAGAGGCGAGGTGAGGTGAGACAAGGCAGACACATCTTCCAAGAACCTCAGAAGTTTGCGCAACGATTTGTGGAGCCAGCGCATCCGGTCCGCGATATTTTTAGTTCGTCAAAAATTCAATGACATCGGAATCCACGAATCAAGACCATTCACGGGGGCCAGCTTGCGCGCATCAGGGACGCATGCATGCCCTAACCAGTCAGCCAGTCAGCCAGCGATGAAAGGAGATACTAATTTAATGAGTAAACAGCACGTCCGCAGAGGATTGAACATCTGTCTAAACAGTCTTCGACCTGGAAACGTGGAGACCAGCGTGTGGCCGTGTTGCAGCTAATTACGATTTGATTATATTCATCAAAGTATGGCGCGACCATTCGCGGGACCGGGATTCGCCGCTGCTTGAGAAGAAATGCTAATTAATTTGAACAGTTCTACAGCACATTCAGATGGACTCACGGAACGGAAGATGCGCGCCGGTAGTGACTATTTTTAGTAATAGTCGTGAAGGAAACAAGTCACGGAGGGAGGGAAGCGAAGTATCCACTTTCAAGCAGTACCGAGAACTCTTCGGCTGTTATTCTTGCCATAAACAGAGTTTCACCCGATCGGGTATGATTGAGCAATTATTTCCTGCCGCAGTGCAGTTTGCACACAAAGTCACATTTGTGGCCAATTAAAATCACGCCTGGGCGCCACAAATAAATGACATAATTACAGCCCATTCAGCCGCGTACACCGAGCACTTAACGGCTGTAATTACTTGATCTGATTAGTACGTGAAAGTTGGAGGACAAACAATAAAGGGAAAGAAAGGAGTCTGCGAGCGACTGAGGGAGCCAATCGGGTTGTCCCATCTGAATCACGACGGCACATTCGCGACAACAGAACACGAAAAAGCCGCTTAACATCCACCGCGTAATAAACTTGGTGCCATTTACCACCTCCAATTATGCAGTTAACCACTCACAAGGTAGATATCAGATAAGCAATTTATTGTTACTTAAAAGCGTTTCCTACCTTTCATCAGAATCGCTGACAGCTCGACGGCACTCAGTTTCGGGTACATCTTGGCTATGGCATTCATGGCGAACGTTAACACAGAGCATCCACGCACCTGCGACAAGTTTCAGAACAAACGTTCACTAATCAATCTCGAGAGCTCTATCCACATCACACTGAATCCACACCACTTAGCATCCTTTCATCGCTCCAGAAGCAATTCCGTTCAAACCACTCTTAATTACACGACACACTCTCAGCAGACGGTTCCATCTGTTTATTCCATGGCGATGTCACACTGCTTCTTCTTCTTCACATCCCCTCACACATAAAAAGCCAAACGGAAGTAAGTATCCTTTCGGTGTTGGTCTCGGTGCCGGTTATTTAATTCCACTCTTCCGTTGTTTGTAAGCACCAGAAGTCTCGTCGTGCAATCCAATACTTTCTTCTGACCCTCTGATTCGTCAGAACGTGACACAAAACCGAGACACTTCCGAAATACCGCGCGACGTCACTTTCTGTAACAATTCACAACTGAACAAATGAATTCTCAGTTGACCAAGCGGAAGAGTATACTCATATATTTACTCATTCGCGTCCAACTTACGACTGATCAGTTCAAGTCGGAACGCCGGTTGTAACAAAATTGTATTCATCCAATCGTTTGTCAGCTGAGAACAACGCCGAGAGAGAGAGAGCAATGCATTCCTCTTGCGCTCTCTGAGCGCTCACACACAGAGACCATCGGAGAGAGTGCACGCCACTGCCGCTGCGAGAAGAAACATGCATCTGAAAACGGGAAGCGGGGTACACTTGCACTGCGCGCGAATGCACTTGTTTATTTGTTTGGCATCTCTGTTCGTCTAACTTGGTGTCAGGTGTGCGCATAGCGGCGCCAGGCAGTGTGGGGAAAGAGATGGAAGAAATGTGTGAGTTAAGAATGATGCGTATGGGAGAGCGAAATTGTGTGCATTGGCTGACAGAGAGAGAGTGGAATAATGAGAGTAAAAGTGATTGACGGTTATGCGTTGGAATGGTATTTAGCAGGGGTACGACTAAAACGTCAAATCCCTCATATTGCCAGTGTACCCAATATTGCTGCGGTTCACTGACATTGTGGTTCTATCAATTACTGTTGTTTACAACTCGGTCCGGTTATATAGTCGAATAGTGGCTAACTTTAAACTCCATGTTAAATGTGAACACCTCCATGTGAAACCGAAATATGAAAATCGCTCATGTAGTTAGAATAAAGCAGCGCATTTTTCGATTTCAATCCTCGTAAATGAAATGTTGATAAACAAATGACGCCATATTGATTTTGATTTTGGGTAGCCTATATTCAATTGATGTCTAACCCCTGGTATTTAGCGCGCTTCTGTGTGAAATGATTAGATGTAACGCTCGTTACTACGCGACAGATGATATGAAATAGTTTTTCGAGTTCTTAAAAATATTCTTATGATTTCAACGGAAAACAACCGAACATTTATGGAAAACATGGTTTAGAAATGATTGAAAACCCTACTTCTATATTACTCACCTGAATTTAAATTTGACGGGTGGTAGAGTCAGATAAGGTACGTCACAAGAACCTGAGACCATCCAAGGGTTCCCTGGATTCGCATTTGAATAAAAATTCGGTTTGATATTTGCTCTTTGTCAAAATTTTAGATAGTGTAACCAATTTCTATACATATCTGGTTATTGAGTTGTCCGGAAAGTCCGGAAGAAAATAATCAAAAGTTTGAGGCGTTTACAGGTTGAAAAGAATCGGTACAGTGGTAGACATTCGTTTAGCCGCACCCTATTTTTCCTCAATATTTTTAAAAATAAGTCAATTCTTTGTACAGTTTTGCTCATAAAAGACGATTATTGTTTATTTTCATCGAATTCATTCTAAAAAAAAGTATAAATTCACTTTTTGTTTTCTAAGTAATTCAAATATGTGGAATCAGGGTGGACATTCGTTTAGCCACATTCTAAAATTTCAATAAAAGAAAATTTGTGCGGCAAATTTTGAGTCCAATCGGAGCTAGTATTTAGCATGTCCTCCTCCATTTCGGATCACTTTGAAAACTCGATTTGGCATCGAGTCAGACAGCTTTTAAAGTGTTGCCATATTGATTATAGCCCAACATTCCTGAATTACTGCCTTGAGACTGGAAATGTTGTCAAATTGTCATCCGTTTGCATAGACCATCTCGGCCAAGATTCTCCATAGGTTCTCTATGGGATTGCAATCGACTGCCAGCAGGTCATTCAAGAAGCGGAATGTCCTTCTCGGCAAACCATGCCTTCGATTGCTTGGAAACGTGGATCTATGCATAATCCTGCTGAAAAACGACATCCTCAGTAGCGTTATTCTCAATATGGCCAATCATAACGTCCTCCAGTAATTGAAGATATTTTTCGGAGTTCATTCGAGTGAAAATGAAACAAATGAGAAGCTTGCTGTGATAGGAAACGGCTCCCTACACTGTCAAACTTCCCCCCTAAAAGTTTCGCTTCGATCTCACGACATGCCATTGACTTAAATTGTACCAATAGCAACTGTAACAGTCCGGACCATCTAAATTGAACTTTTTTCGCCGGAAAATACAACATTTCTCCATTCTAGTTTCCATTCCATGTATTGCCGGGCGCAAATGAGATGGTTCTGCTTATGGGTGGCGGTCAGTTTCGGCTTCCCTTGAGGTTTCTTCCACATGATGTTTGCTGACTCATTCAAGATGCGCGCAATATGCCTCTTCGTTACTGGAACAACCGATTCTGCCTTAATTTATGAGTAGTACATCGTTTCCTGGTTGCTTCGTGTCTTATTCGACCTTTAAGACGCAAAGTAACTTTGGTGTTCCCATTTGTTGGTTGTTATAACCCATATTTCTGGCACTATTTAAAGAAATTCCGTACCACTTTCTCAGATAGACCAATTTTTGTTACGATCGAACGATTAGAAAACTTTTTCTCACTGAATATCTTTATTTTCCGCCCCTCTTCCGTCAATAGAATACCTTTCGCCATTCCTTTAAATTCAACGTAAATCACTAATCTGACCAACTTCTTACGTTGCGCATCTAATATTTATCTTGTAAATTGAACATTCCCAAGTATTTTTTTTTCAAAAAACACAGATAACGGCTTGGTGAATATGCGAAAACTCGATTTTTATGCCCTGCGGCTAAACGTATGTCTCGGAAAAAACGCCGTTTGAACGTTTATATCCACCGATGCCGCCTTGTGTATGTGTGATTGTGACGCACGTCATTTCAATAAAAGTGACTTAAATATACTATCACTACAGCAAATAAGTATCCCGATAAAAAGGACTAGTTGTTTTGTAAGTGTTTCAAGTTTTTTTTCAAGTGCGGCTAAACGAATGTCTATCACTGTATATACAGCAGAATCTCCACATAGCACACGAAACGATGGACCTATTGCGCAATGAATTTGGTGAGTAATTCATCAAGGAATACTAAAATTTAGTATCAATAATGAATTGCATATTTTTTACAATTTCCTGTGTTTATTTGTGCATTAAAAACCAAGCGCTTAAATCACCTTTAGAATTTAGACGTTTGTTTATTGTTTGATTTTTTTTTTATTATTTTGATTGGAACCACCTGGCTATTCGGTATCAGTTCCGGCAACTCATTCTCCTTACTCATTTTTTTGCAATTGACGATTTAATTTCCAAAAGAGCGGATCAAATGCAAACGCTTCGTCACACATCGAATAATTTCATCACTCTACTGGGTGTTCTAGCGCCCTATGATATGCAAGTGCACGAGTTACACATCGAGTGAGACTCGATGTGGTAGGTGAAGGAGTCAAGTCACTGCTTTCGGTGATGATGAACCCAGCTTCTGTACATTTTCAGGCCATATCAATTTGTTGTGGCTTTTTGGATACAGGCCACGATGTAGTTTGAAAGTAATCATCTCCTGAAATTCTAGTCATAAACAATGTCTAGATTGGGGTTTCGTTAGATTAGAGCGTTAGAGCGAAGATTATCTCCTTTTTACTCAATCTAAGGTACACCAGGATAAATTGAAACGTTTTTTTCGAAGTCCATCTTGAAAGATATTCTCAAAAATCACCAAATTTAAATCTGTTTGCAGCATATACAGGGTGCGTGCGATAATTTTGCACTGAAGAGCTGTATATCGGCAAACGAAATGTTAAAATTCTTACCATAAGATGACAAAGTTTCATTAAGGCTTCGGTTGCTCGAGTAATACGATTTCACTAAAAATACACGTTCTTGTAAATTGTACATCTTGACACTAAAAACCATCCGATCAGACTGAAAAAGTAGCCGAATATCATCGTCCCGAAATGGAGAATGCAGTGTTACCATCGACGGAGCGAAAAAAAAAATTTATAAGGAGCTAATCGATTTTTTTTTGCGTGAGCGTTTAGTCTGAAAGACCCTGTAGATTCATGTTCATGCTCTCCTTTTTACTCTTAGAAAAACACTTTCCAACTTCATTTTATAATGAGATGTAATATTATCACGCATTTATGCAATAGCACCAGTGGCTATGTGGATAGCGTCGTCGTGTAAAACAGCCTTGCATTTCAGCCGGCCTTAGCTCAATCCCCGTTGACATCGTTTGAACTTTTTGTTTGGGTACAATCCCAAGTTGACGTTCAGTCACAGAGAAAGGGATGTCTGCTTCCATACGTACAAATATTTTAAGGTTTTTGAAAAAGGTACTTTTATTTGTTCATTTCACCCTTCAGTACACGAAAAAGCATTTTTTCTGCCGAAGATGAAATGGTTTCTGCCAACGCTAATTTAGGTGTATAAGTTGTTAATTCTTCCTTTAAGAATTATATTCTTGGGATCGTTGGAGATGTAATTTTGCCGAGAGATAGAGAAAATGTAGGAGATAAGATGTAATTAGCTTCATTTAATATCTAGATGATAAGGTAAATAATGGAGTAAATATTCCTAGTGCTTTGTCTGTTTCGAATTTTTGCGATTATTTCTAGATTGAGTGTGCACTTTCCAGACAAACGTTGACATGTTCAAAACTATTCAAACCTATGCTGCGGAGTAAAATAAGATTTGTTTCAAGCTGAACTCTTTTGCTAGATCAAAACAAGACTATGTTGGTAAGAATGCTACACCGAGTTTTGCGCCGTAATTCTACATCTGTCTTACACCGCGCTTGAATCTGGTTTGCTTCTCTGTTGAGTTATTTTTCTCCACACAAGCACATACGGTTGGTATGGGGGCGTACTGTTGTTTTTATGCTTTGCTTAGAATGAGCGAAAACGAAACGGGCGATAGAATTTGATGTGCGTGCGTGTAAAATGAGGCGCGCGTCACACAAGTGAGAAGCGATGTTTAGCAACTGAATAATACGCTGTGTTCATTCGGCGCTGTCTTGTTTATGGATTTGGTACACTCCGTGCTAAGAGAGAACACGTGTTTGTTATAAACGCGCGCTGATGAAAACTGAACTCAAGCGCAGCGCAGCGTATGTTTTCTGAATATTGGTTACGATACGTTGAATATTTCAGTCGAATTTTCCATTTCCGATATTTGAAATTGTATTTCACTGTTGATAATTCAAGAATGGTAGACAAAAAAATGTGTGTACCAGATTCAAACCAAACTTTATCTGCTAAACAGCATCAAGTATTCGACCTCCGAATGCACATGTCGGTATCTCCGCACCATGACAGCACAGTGTTTTTGTCTTTCTGAAAAGCTACAAATCCCAGAGATGAGATAATGCTACGATAGATTTTGGATCGTCTGCAAAGCAATGCAGAGAGAGCAATGAAGATCAATCGTTGCGAATCGAATATGTTGAAATTTAACACAGAAAACATCTGACACAAAGATATTGTTAAAGTAAAATTATAAGTTTTATAAGTTTTTTTTTATTTTGCAATATTTAGGGTATAAATTCCTGAGTGTTATGCTCATTTCCATTAATCCATTAATTGAACTTTTCACTGAGTACAACAAGTACATTAGCTTGTTCTTTGGTCTCAGGAATTTAGTGATGTATCCACAGTGAAAAGCCCTTAAAGGGGGACCCCGGTCTAGAAAATAAAAAAAAATGAATTTTTGTTTTTTTTGCCTTTTTGGGAATCTTATGCCCTCAGAAATGTTGTCCTAAAAGGATTTTTCGATATTTGATTTCCTTGGAAAGTTGCAGCCAATATAGTATTGTTGTATGAATTTTTAAACGTGTTTCTCTCGAAACCATGTTATTTCAACTTGTGGTATCGATATCTTAGGATCTACTCAACCGATTTGAAATTTTTTATCAGCATGTAAAAATGAATTATCTAAGGCGTTACAAAGCCATTTTTTTGATATCTCATTTTTTCGATTTTTAAAAAAATTATATTTAGAGATTTTTCATGAAAAATATCTCATTTTTAACAAAAATTATCGCAGTTTTGGAAATTTTTCGAATTTTCTTGAATTTTTGTATGTAACGCTTTAGGTATTGTCCTAAAGTTTCAAAATATTCATTGGAATTCGTTCTACGACACCGCATTCCTTCAGAACCGATACCACCAGCAAGGTACCTATTTTCTGACAGCCACATACAAATGAAAAACAAATTTCTGCATAACTCGAAAACTTATCAAGCAAACGGAAACAAATTTGACATGTGAAGATTTTAGGGGGCACGAAACGTTTCTAAGGTGAATAGACACTCCTCCCCCCTCTCTAAGGGGAGTACAGGGGAAGGGTCTGCCTTTATTCTATCATATTTTCTGTATAAAACATTTATTCCATGTAATGATGAGTATTGGTTGAAGTACTAGGAATTTTTTAGTAAAAGGTGAATTCAACGGGGTCGATTAGAAGATCAATCAATGAATGCGATTGGACTCGTGAACTTGCGCTTAGTAAGAAAACGTGAATGTTTGAAGGTATTGATAACAAAAAAACAAATTTTAGGCGGGACGAAGTTTGCCGGGTCAGCTAGTACTGAATATAAAATCAATCACAAACTTCATTGTCTTTGCACAGAAGGGACACGATTTGAATCACCCCATTATGCAACAAGCCTATGTAGTGGAATCAGTACATGATCAATCCTCAAACTGGAAGTATAATGTTCCAAACGTATGTACCTTCTTCAGACTCCAATATCTCTGACACGGAGGGTATAACCCGTAAAATGTAAACCTTCAGTACCTCTTACTCAAACGGTATAGTTGAAATGGACAGTCACATCCATAATCACATCCAATGCATGATGGAAAGTGAAGGAAAGAATATTGAACTTTCTTTCTCTCTTTCTTTGTTTTTAAGAGGCTTTAAACTTTGCATTCGCCTCTAATATTGAACTCTTTTTTATATTGCTTTTATATTGCAGTTACTGGACGCACAAACACTGAGTGAGAGTGAAATTATTCCTCTCGCGAGCGATAAACCTCTACGCTTCGCATATTATGAACACTGTCTATATCCTCCCCACTACATGTCCATTATACCCGCATCGATAAAAATGTTCTACTTTTCGGCTTGCTTTATTTTCAGTAAAAAACATGGAAAAACACATTTTTATAAAACATTTGGCCAGTTATTTCGAAAACCAGTATATTGAACTGTAAGAAACTGCTTTTAAACTTTTGAAAACATGAGTTTCCAAAGATACAATTGAAGTTCCCCATAGTGGGGGCAAAGGTGCGCACTTATTGAATTGAACTTCTGAGATAACTTGTACCAAAAATCAAAGCTTTATCATCAGAAGCGGGAGAAGCATCATTATTAGAGATTGTAGGCACCGTCCAGTAGGCAGGAGACGGGTGTTCTATGGTTTTTTATGGGTGAGGAGAGTGGATGTTATGATCGAACATACTACGCGGAGATTTTTGGGAGGGAGGAGACTGACAATAAGATATTCGAAAATGTCCAACATTTGAAACAGAATTCGTTTTTATTAACACACTAACTGACCCGGCGAACCTCGTCCCAACCACAATTGATATATTGATATATATATATATATTATTTCGAACACTAAAATAAAATAATTTCTATGAACGTAATCTATACTCGCGGTATATATTTTTTTTCTCCCTTCTTAAGTTAAATCGTGAGGAACGGACACCAGATCATTTTTATTTATATAGATCAAGTTTATAAATACATAGTTACCTTCACTTGATTTATTTGAAACTCACTGTTGGAAAAAACAATATTTATTTGAAGTTTATTGTGAAAACATAAACATAAATGAAACATAACCGTTATTGAATTGAATGCATGGTGAAAATAAAAACATTTTTCATTTGAAATTGATTTCAATTTTCCTCATCTTGGATTTCGGTTCTGAGGATTCCGACGCTTTGCCTTGGAGCGCTGATGCTTCGTTGTACTGTTGTGGGGTTCGAAGAGACAGACGATGGTTCCCCATGAAATTAGAATCGAAATCTCTTACTGCCTGTTTCGCAACTTGGTTGAATTCGTGCTGGAGGTTGTTGGCTTTCGCAAAATCAAACGCCAGTTCGCAAGATCCTCAGACTGCTCACTCGTAAATACCTATCCGAACCGCCCTAGGTGCTCGCTGACACATCCCAGCAGAAGTAGAAATGTCAATAAAAGAAGATTCGAGTCTTAAATCACTTTCTGATATGAGCCTCTTCCTCAGAGCTGATTCAGAAATATCGAGGTCTCCCGCAATCCGACGCTTCAAGAATCCCTCCCGAAGCCTCTGTCGGACCATTTGAGCATTTCTGGAGTGCATTTCTTCAAATCAGTTTCCTTCTTGAAGGTCCCGTCAAAAATGTGGTTGAAAACATTTCGAAATTTTTTTTCAGAGCAAAACTCTGGTGCGAACTTTCGCACCATAGCCACTGCGCACCTTTGCCCCGCAAGCAATTTTTGAACTAATCGAATTTTATAAAAAAGCTCTTGAAATTTTTCACAAAAACGAATGCGCACTATCATCTACTATAAAGGGTGTGTCACATCAAATTGCATCACGGAAAAAACGCTGTAGAAATTCGCCCAGTAGACCGATCCTTTTGAAAATTTTAGACAGTAAAATAAAAAAATTAAACAACTTTTGGCATTTTCTTTTTATTCATACTTCGAGCCCAAGCCCGTATGCTCGCACCTTCCTCTTTACCCCGTCCATAAGGTTCTGTACAACGTCAGGTTGTAGTTTTTTTTTAACAGAAATCCATTTTCTCTTGAAGTCCGCCTCCGATTTGACAACTTTCGGAGGGCCTCCTTCATAATCGCCCAATATTTCTCTATTGGGCGAAGCTCCGGCGCGTTGGGCGGGTTAATTTCCTTTGGCACGAAGGTGACCCCGTTGGCTTCGTACCACTCCAACACGTCCTTTGAATAGTGGCACGAAGCGAGATCCGGCCAGAAGATGGTCGGGCCCTCGTGCTGCTTCAATAGTGGTAGTAAGCGCTTCTGTAGGCACTCCTTAAGGTAAACCTGCCCGTTTACCGTGCCGGTCATCACGAAGGGGGCGCTCCGCTTTCCGCAAGAGCAGATCGCTTGCCACACCATGTACTTTTTGGCAAACTTGGATAGTTTCTGCTTGCGAATCTCCTCCGGAACGCTGAATTTGTCCTCTGCGGAGAAGAACAACAGGCCCGGCAGCTGACGAAAGTCCACTTTGACGTAGGTTTCGTCGTCCATTACCAGGCAATGCGGCTTCGTCAGCATTTCGGTGTACAGCTTCCGGGCTCGCGTCTTCCCCACCATGTTTTGCCTTTCGTCGCGGTTAGGAGCCTTCTGAACCTTGTATGTACGCAGGCTCTCCCGCTGCTTGGTCCGCTGGACGAATGAACTGGACAAATTCAGCTTATTGGCGACATCCCGGACCGAACTTCTCGGATCACGTCTAAACTGCTTAACTACGCGCTTGTGATCTTTTTCACTGACGGAGCATCCATTTTTGCCGTTCTTCACCTTCCGGTCGATGGTTAGGTTCTCGAAGTATCGTTTTAGTACTCTGCTGACCGTGGATTGGACGATTCCCAGCATCTTACCGATGTCCCGATGTGACAACTTCGGATTCTCGAAATGAGTGCACAGGATTAATTCACGACGCTCTTTTTCGTTCGACGACATTTTTCCAAATTTACGAAAAATTGACAGTGAAGCATGGCCAACGTGATCTATACACTCTTATCTGATTATAAGCGAAAGCTGAAGATATAATTCCTAAAAATTAAATTTCTACAGCGTTTTTTCCGTGATGCAATTTGATGTGACACACCCTTTAGAATGAAGGTTTTCTTGACAGTATAGTTTCGAACTTTCCAGTTATTTGAGGTAAGTAAATCGTCATCTCCAAAACTGAAAAAATTAGATCAAAACATCGCAAAACTCTTTTTACCTCATAACTTTTTGCCACTTTCATGAAATGTATCTTTTTTATATGTGTGAGCTGCTAGTGTAATAATGTATCAAACGTCTACACTGTTGTCGAAATTTTATGCTCGTTTGCTTCAGAATGGCCAATGCGCACCTTTGCCCCGCACTACTCTAAGGCTTACCCAACCTCTTCTCTTCTTTTCTATTTATTCAAAAAAGATTCTTATTTATCGATGGTTTGTATTTCGATATCATTTGCCAAGTCTATTCCTAACCTTATTTCATTTAGGTTGAATTTAGAGAGAAATGGTGACATTAAAAGAGAAATAAAAAATATGGAGTACTTTGTAGAATTAATCGATTCGTGACCTTTGAAGGTAAAATCACGATCTACAAGGCACTGATCAATTCACATTTTGATTATTGTGCATCTTTGCCATTTCCCGCAAATTAGAGGCAAATGCAAAGAATGCAAATTGTGCAAAACAGGGCGATGCGTCTGATATTGAGATGTGATCGACTAACTCCACGGAGATTTATGCCTGCAATTGATGTTAGTGGGACAGCTTATTAAATATTGCACGCTTATGTTCACGTTATGACACCGAACTATCTACAGAAGACGATAACGTATGGAAGAGATATGCACCGATATAATACAAGACGAACGAATGACCTCAGAATCATGAACTTTCGAATGTCTGGTCTACAACACATTATCTAATGAAGCAAAGACAGGAACAAGCCTTCGAATGTTCCGTAGTATTTGTAAAGAGTTTGATTTAGCATGATTTGGATGTTTGACGTGGGACTACGTCTAACCGGAATATATGAGGGGGTAAAATGAAAACCTAAACACAGAACATGCAGAAAAAAATGAAAGATTTCGAATGCTTATAACTCGAACATTTCTTACTGGATCGGAAGAATGTTTGCATCAATTGATAGGGAATATTTCCACGCTTCTATCGCAATTAATAAAATGTTGTTTTTCATTAGATAAACAATGGAATAACTGTAAAATGTCATGCGTTATCTAAACGCCCTAACTTGGGGAAGCCATCAAAACCAAGCAGCCTTGGGGAAATCGGCATTGCAAATACATGGAAGAAGGGAGACTTTTGTTCTCATCGAAAAATGTTCCCTAACACAGACTTAAAAACCATGCAGCGTTGGAGAAATCGGCATTGCAAATTCATGCAAGTCGGGGGTATTTTTGTTCCGAATGAAATGTGTTTCCCCAACACAGACTTCAGAACCAAGGTGCTGGGGAAATCGGCATTGCAAACACATGAAAGTAGGGGGAGCATTTGTTCCCACCGAAATATGTTCCCTAGAAGATATTTCAAAACCAAGGTGTCTGGAGGAAATTGCCATTGCAAATTCATGCAGGTTGGGGATATTTTTGTTCCTACTGAAATGTTTTTTCCTTAACACAGACTTCAAATCCATATAGCGTGGGGAAATTAGCATTGGAAATTCAAGCAAGTTAGGCCATTTTTGTTCTCACTGAAATGTGTTTCCCCAACACAGACTTCAAAACCAAGGTTTCTGGGCAAATGGGCTTTGCAAATAAGTGCAAATTACAAGTACTTTTGTACTCGCTTACCATTGTGTAGACTTGAATATGTTTCCCTAACATGATCTTCTAAACTTAGGAACCTGGAAAAATCGTGCAGACGCCGGACGCTAGATGAACTTTCAAGTTTCAAGCAAATTCGCTTTGAGAAGTACGTACACTTGAGAGATGCAAACTTCAGAGGAAAAACGCAAAATAAAATAATCGTTCGATAATTCTTCCATTTACAAATTATGTCCTCGGCATCATACCAAACGTAAAAGGACTGTCATTAAATTTACTTGTAACGAAGAACATAATCTATCACAATGCATGAATTGCCCTTCCATGACGTTTGTTTATTCTTTTTACTCCCAAATCAAATATGTTGAATTCAATTGAATTCGGAACTTGTTTCATTCAAACAAGAATTTACAATACAAACAATACAAACAAATAATTGCTAAGCTAAGGTCCCACGTCAACCTTGCGGATATATCATAGATATAACCCATCCATTTTAACCCTGTATATAATCAATGTTAATTAATGTGAGCAAGTAAGATGACGAAGTCATTACGGATACTTGTGTTCCTTATCTCCAGAGTATGATGATGATGGTATGCTTATTTATTTGTTTAATTTTGCAATTTTTTTTTCTTCTTTAGTCGCACACTCAAAAGTAACATTAAACAAAAGTTTTAAACCGCGCGCGTTGGCACACATAGAGAAACATGAGATTGAACTTGAACAAAAACATTTTCTCTCGAATAAATAAAAGCATTCCAAGAAGTGAAGCTAGGTAAATTCATCATAACGAGATTTTTCTGTGTTGTGGCAGATCTCATTGTAAATACAGGTTGGTACGTTTATATTCCAAGCTGAATGTAGGGGCTGAAGTATCGGCTGGAATCAGGCTTAGGTTTACTCAGCTGCTAGAACTCAAATAAGATTGCATTTGCAGACCGTGGCTGGGAATATGATAAAGCGAGAATCCCCTTGTCAATTCTTGGCTAATACTGACATAGGTATTGGGTTCAATACCCGATCGGTCTAGGGCAGGGTTTCTCAAAGCGGTCGATACCGTCCCCTTGGGGTCTATTTCGGTTTCCAAGGGGTCGACACAAACGAAAATTTATTTTGGGGGTCGACGAGGTCTAAAAATCGACCCCTATTAATGAACACAAGTTCTTATTTGAAACTTTCTTGATACTGTTTAAGTTGTATTACGTGGGGCAACTTGTTATAATAATGACTAATATTTTAGTAGAACGAATGAAGTCATGATCAAATTCAAGTCCAAGCAACTCATCGACTAATTTAATTCAAGAAATTACAACGTGATCACACAACCTAATAATGTGAACTAAAATGAAGTGATTGAAAAATAATTTAAGAGATATTTAGTTACGCGTAGCATTTTTTCTATTACTTTAGGATACTTGGTCGGTGTTAAGTCAGACCAGAAGTGACATTTCCATGATTTCGAAAAGCTTGAAGCTAGTTGATATAAAGGATTTCATTGATCATTCAAAATAAGTGCTGTACGCTTGATTTTTCAGATCTGATAAATGTGGTATGTACCTTACAACATACTTAACCTAATTCAATCAATAACTGGAAATTTCTAATTTTGCGACTTGGTCCCCTATGACTTAACACCGACCTCTTGTGACCTAAAATTATGAATATTCGGTTTTCTTTGTTTTCGGTTTTTACGCTGATTGATGTCTAATGCAAATTTTCTATACAATAGTGACTACATGCAAGTTTATCAATTAGTAGATCCGTGAACATACCTGAAACAACTAGTACATACATTTACAAAAATGCGTAGTAAAATAAGCTACAAAATATTTGGTACGTACTATGTACTGAAAACGACTTTGAGCAATGACATCGTTCAGAGACGAAATGACGAAGTGTTATTACAGACCAACAGCATTCACAGCATACGCCAGTTTCACACAACACTCTACCACATGAGCGCTTGCCACCTTCCACTGCCACACCAACTACCATCCACCACACCGCTACATTGTACAACACTCAACGTAATCCAAACACTGCAATTTTGTCAACTGCATTGATCAAACTCAGTGATCGCAACGGAAACACAATTCTAATCCGTGCGTTATTAGACAACGGTTCTCAAATTTGTTTAATTTCCGAAAACATTTCCCAAAAGCTTGACTTCAAACGTTGTCGAGAAAATTTACCCGTTAAAGGAGTTGGAGATTCGCTAACAATAGCTAAACAAGCCGTGATAGCAAAGGTTCATTCACAAGATTCATCATTCACTACTACGGAGATCAAGTTCTTCGTACTGCCACGCATCACTCTGAAATTACCACAACATAGTTTCCATATTACTTCGTGGAATCTGCCCGATGGAGTATGTCTTGCTGATCCTTATTTCAATCAATCTAATACGCGACGACGCGTGGCAAAAAACTATGATAGCCAATTTTCACAGGCCTCTTTTGTGGCTAACTTCTGACTACCTAGCTCGTTCGCCATTGACAAAAACAGGTGGTAGTCACTTGGTGCAAGGTCCGGACTATACGGCGGATGCAAAAGAGCCTCCCATCCGAGCTCCCGGAGCTTCTGGCGCGTCACCAAAGAAGTGTGTGGCCTGGCGTTGTCCTGATGGAAGACAATGCAGCCTCTGTTTATCAAAGATGGCATCTTCTTCATGAGTGCTACCTTCAAGCGGTCCAGTTGTTGGCAGTACAGGTCCGAATTGAGCGTTTGGCCATAGGGAAGCAGCTCATAATAGATTATTCCTTGACAATCCCACCAAACATACAGCAGAACCTTCCTGGCCGTTAATGAGGGCTTGGCCACCGTCTGAGCCGCTTCAGCGGGCTTCGACCACGACCGTTTGCGCTTCACGTTGTCGTAAGTGACCCACTTTTCATCGCCAGTCACCATCCGCTTCAGAAACGGGTCGATTTTGTTGCGATTCAGCAGCGATTCACATGCATCGATACGGTCAAAGATGTTTTTTTGCGTCAACGTGTGTGACACCCATACATCGAGTTTCTTTGTGAATCCAAGCTTCTTCAAATGGTTAATAACGGTTTGATGACTTCAGAGCTTGGAAATATTGAGCTTGTTAAGCAACATTGAAAATATATTTTTATCAGTGTAACGCGTTTATTTTGCTTGTCGATGCTACTGTCATTCATTCGACGGCAAACAAATTTACAACTGTGTTCATTAATATTCATTCTGTGCTCTCTGAGCTTTCCTCAAAGCTCGAGTCATGAGAATTCATTCACATTTATTCATGGCCATTGAATTGTCAGGAATGTTGTGACTGTTCATTTTCAGTATCCCGATATGTGTGTGATTTTCTCATTGAGTCAGTGCCTTGCTTATTCAATTGTTTTTGAAGTTACTCCGAAAGGGCAACGCAAATCGGTGGCGCAAGCGGAAATGTCAACAAAAGAGCAAGATCTGCATGCACACTCACAGCTAAGGATTGCTTAGGCTTGGACGGCGAGGGGGCATTCTGCAGAATCGATCCAACCAGCGAATGCAAACTGTGTCAGCCAAAGCTGGATGTTGGCGATTTCATCCACTAATCCTATAGCATAGTTTGATCCGTTTGCAAAAGGAAGCTCGAAATATTCCCATTGCGGTCGTGTCTTGGACACCACCATTTTATGTTCGTGTGTTCAGAATTTAAAAAGAATTAAATGTTTGAAATTTGAGTCAAGACGGTATTTTTTACATCGGAATTCTTCTTTTGAAGCATTTCTGACAAGTGGATTTGGAACTGCATATTCACTATGTAAAATGAAAGCAATTTAACTGAGACGGAAACCTTGCATGCTTGAACAATTTAATTTATTGTCACTATTATGAGCATTCTGTACTTTCTTATCTTCCTCAACAAATTTATCCGTTTCGTCAGTGTCCGAGAACGATGCTGATAGTGAATGAACTGGTATGTTAATGTCAATGAATGACAAAACTAGGGATATATTGTTTTGCTCACATTCCGTGAACGCAGAACAGAACGAAAAACAGAATGAAAAAATCTGGATGAATCAACTGTGAGTGGCTTGCTGTGATTGTGAGGTTTGGCGTTGGTTCATTTTCGGTATCCCGAATGCAATGGTATAATGATCGAATGTGGCCGGAAATTCAGCTAAAAAGATTGATGTGATACAGATATTTCCAAGCACTGGATGACTTATCCCCAGCTCTTGGCCGATGCTACGGCTGCTACTATGCCGGTCTTTCTCGGCTAATTCAGCGATTTTGTCGCAATTTTCGACGACAGGCCTTCCGGAGCGTGGCGCATCTTCGACGACCTCTACACCAGAACGAAAACGTTGAAACCATCGTTGTGCGGTGGAAATGGAAACTGTACCGGGTCCATAAACTGCACAAATTTTATTGGCAGCTTGAGATGCATTTTTGCCTTTGTCATAGTAGTACTGTAAAATATGTCGGATTTTCTCTTTATTTTGCTCCATATTTGCGACACTATAACTCACGAACGACTTAACCAAACAAAACACTGTCCAGGACTATATTATAGCGCGCAAAAATACCTTTCCAACAAGCTATAGTATGACTCGATACAAATAATACAACTAGAACTACGCGCTTACAACGACACCTCGCGGAAATACCGCAGGACTTTTTTGACAGCCTAATATAATAAAGATAAACAAAGAAACCGTTCGAACGCGGAGATTTAATGATTCAACTCACCAATATTAAACTGGATTTAGATATATTGGTAGAAAGTCACCAGGTTCATTCACTACATTAATTTGATGCAAGGTGCGGGTATTTTTGTATTCGCATACTTTTCTGAAGATCGGAATAAGTTTCCTCAACACAGATTTCAAAACCAATGAGCCAGGGGAAATCGGCATTGCGAAATAGATGCAAGATTCGGGTACTTTTGTACCCGCATGCATCTTTATCCTCGAGAATATGTGCAGACTCCAACAGCGGTATGAACACAATGCTTTGGCTCGGTTATTCGAAGATATCCTCTGATATCTTCAGCTCACTGAACTTCTACGTATGCTGTTTGGCAAAATGTTGATACCAATTTGCTGCGATAACGTCGATAATGTCGATTGAACAACATGCGTTAAACTTACTTGTCAAAATTAAAACTGAGTGCCTGAAGCACAATCAATCAAGCAAGTTTGCGGTTCGAGAAGTACGTACACAGTAGCCACTTGGTTACGCGTTCGCTTACTAAGCGATCGATCGTGAGTTCAAACTCAGGGCCCTCAATTGACCATCTTTGTGTTGTTATAGAATAACTACGTCCACGCAACCATCATCAGCTATGGAGATCGATCAACGGTGGAACAAAGATCGATTCATCCATACAACTGCTCTGCTCTGCAAGAAACATCGGGCTGCTGTTCTATAAATAACCCAACAATGATCAATATCAACTGTCTCCGCTGTCCGGTCTGCTGAACAATGGAAGAACAGAAAGAATACCCTTACGCCTAAATGGCTACTACAGTGTAATTTATCATAATGTAATGGAACAGAACATCTAACGCCTAAATGGCTACTACTACTACTGTGTAATTTACAATTTATAGCAACATATACATATGTACATGTACACGATAAAAACCCGGCTCTGTTACAGATAATGCTAATGAGCCTGATAAATAAATAAATGTGATAAAAAAAAGTACGTACACTTGGGATGTGCAATAAATTCAGAGGGAAATGTAAAATACATTGATCGTTTAGCCATTCTAGCGTTCACATATTTTGGAAGTCCACGAGAAATGAATAAAATGAACAAGGTATCATGCCATACGACTTGCAACGGAGAAAGTAATCTATCACAATGCATGAATTGACCTATATTGGGATTTGTGTGCATTTGTATTCGGGAATTGTTTCATTCAATCACTGGTTTAATGAATAATTTAATCAACACACCTAAATGACTACTGAGGCAACGGTAGTCCTACGTCAACCTTGCGATTTTATTTTAGGTATAACCCACCCATAGTTTTTGAATGCGTCTCTCGGGAACATATTTTTATCTTTGCGATTTTAAAGTTAGTTCCAAAAATTAATTACTTACTTTAGTATTTGTAAGTAATTTGTATAAATTCTTAATTACACTTGATAATTACTGAAGTTCATGTATACATTTATTATGTTCAATTTTAATGAGAAAATAATGTCATGTTTTCTCATTTCATCAACCGCACAGTTTTCAAATTGGTAAATATTCTGATTTTTAAAGAAATTTGATTATAGGGATCTATGGTATCACTTCATTCTGGAAAATGGGTCTATTACCCAAAACAGTTTGAGAACCCCTGGTCTAGGGTCTTCCCGTGTTGGAAAATCTCTCGAACTGCCATGGAATGAAAACGTTCGGATAACGGCTAAAATTGTTTTTTCGATTAGTAATCGATGTCTGGGAAATAATCAGTCAGTATTATTTTCAATTTAATTTGCTTACTGATTAGTTGGTGAAAAAATAAAAACATTAGTATCAATAAGATAACTCATCCCGCTCCTTCTATTGTTAAACCGTATGTACCTAAAGTAAAAAAACTTTAGTAAAACTTCACAAGTAGAGAGAAACGGTAGCATAAATACAGCAAGCACTTTGATCGTCAAAAAATGTGAGTTTTCCGATAGTGATTTAAGGTTTTTCCCGCTAATTAAAAAAACTTTTCGTGTATTGTTCAGTGAAGTTCTGTTCGCCTACAGAAGAGGAACAATTTGATGCAGCTAAACTGTAAGTTTGATAACAATAAATGAAGGTAATTGCATTTTAATTTTTGCATGTTGTGTGGGGTGACATGGACACGTTTTTATGGGGTGAATTGGCCCTACAGATTTGATACCTTTCTTTGGTCTAATTGATTCCAGATGCCGTTGAATTACAAAAAGAGACAACGTTGGAAGAAGGAGGAACTTGAAAGAGCAACGTAGGCCATCGAGAATGGATTTTCTTTGACCAAGCATCAAATATGTTTGAAAATGCTCGAACAACAGTGAAAAGATTCATGCAGAATTCGAGATGGTGTCAATCCAACTTTTCTTGTCTGGAATCTGGCCAAGGCCCCTGGTATCGATCCCAAAACATTGTTACTGATTGTAACATTATCCCAAAATACTTTACATAAACATAAGTATGTTTTTTCGATGAAACATACACTGGACCAAATCACCCTACAGACGGTCCAAATCACCCCGCATCAAGTTTTAATGTCCAAAAATTATCTCTTTTATTTTATGATATATTTGGTAGATTGAAGCTTTATAATGATTCAACATTATTTATTGAGAGAAAGCAAGTGTAGCTCAGTATACAATGTGACATTTTTTATTTAGACCTATTGGTTTGGAAATATTAGGCGATTTGCTTAGGTGGTCCAAATTCCCCCCCTTTTCCCCTACTTAGAAAAACCATAACCCAAAAACCAAAAATAACACCTTTCTGATTTTGTAAAAATGTGTTATTTGTTATGTAAAAACCTCACCATCTAAATCGGTCAAATAATTCAAATGTTATGATTTTTGGAAAAAAATCATTTTAAGGGGAAAAAGGTAAAAAAATATTTTTGGAACCATCAGTTAACTTTGAAAGATCAAATCTCAAATATGATAAAAATAACATCTCTGATGTGTCTTTGTAGACTACCGCGTGTCAGTGCGAAAAGAAAGTTGGAGAACACACATGACAGAACTTACAGTTGACCACGTTTCCATCATATCGTGTTATCTTCCAGAATGCCACAAACCAGCTTGGTGCGGACGTTTTTTTCTCAGATTTCCTGTATTATTTTTGTTTTATTATACGAGAAGTGCACATGTGGAATAAACTGCACACTTCCACCGATGTGTCGTAGACAGGACGCAGAGGACGCAAAACGAAACGGGGCAAGTCAAAGATCAGACGGTCCATTCCGGCAAGCGTATAGTTCTGAAAGATGTTTTGATGCGGTTTTTCAAACACAAATGGATCCAAGTGTGAACCAGCTGTCATTGATAGTTTTGCTTTGTCGAGTTTGGAGAACGATCGGAAAAGTACCCTTCCTCTCTCTTCTGCTTTTCGGGTAAACACACTCGTTCAGTTCGTTTGTTGATAAACATTCTGGAAAATGGGGTGAACCATATGGAAAATATGTTTCTAAACAAAAGATAGTTTGTGTAAACTGTATTCAAACTTGGATCTGAACCGATAACGAAACACAAGACGGGGAGGTTGGTCGAAGCATTGAAACCTGGAGGATACGTTTTGACTGTGACTAATTTCAGCTCGTGCAGTGAATCAGAAAATCTGCTTTCATATGCTTTCATCAACAGCAGCCGCAACGAAATGGTGCCAATATTTCATGAATAATTGAGAAAGACGTTTTCACACTTCATCATCACGTGGCATTTAGCAGCGGTCAGTTTATTCTGTGCTACTCAGAAAAAAAATAGTTACCCCCAAAAATAATTGTTAGCATATGCTCTATTTGTAGAAGAAAGTTGTTGCATCGTATTCATATCCGCTATTTCAGGTAATATTTCAACTTTATTTCACACCGGTACAAAACGAACATCTTCAGCTACGTAAATTTCTAGCACTGGGTGGTTTAATAGTGGCACATATTTAGCGCTGACCTATTCCGGTCCTCGGTTTTCTTCTCGCTTCATCGCTAAAGACTACCCCCTGCCGGTGTTCCCTCCCGGCTACCCGACTCCGAATTCAAACAGGTGCATCGTTGCATCGTTCATCGCATGCATTTGGCGAGGGATTTTCCGCTATTTCTCAACTGATCCGATCAAACCATGTGTCTCGCATTCGGTGTGCTGTGCTGCTTCCCTCCCTCTTCCGTCGTCTAATGCGATGGGAGGAGGGACCAAATATAGCTCATTTGGCGAGCAAGATAGCTGTCTGCAGGACAAAACCAACTGCGGCGAGATGCAGGTGTACACACCAATAATGGATGGCTAAGTATCGACAGAAGTAGAACATTTTTATAATTTTATATCCTTGTGGAACACATGGCAGGATCTGAAACGATTGTGATGAATTTGTACGGATCATAAAGACGTTGAAACCATCTGAAACAAAAAAAAAAGCATGAGGAGAAATTATCAGCAAAGAATCCATTTTGACTTTTTTCGACCCCGAAAATGTTGACTATTCGAATCTTTGAGTGAGTATTATATGCGTGTAATGTGCCTTACGATGTCCAGTTAAGGGAGTATTCTAGTATAGAGGCACGAATTTCGGACGTTTTTTTGAGCTCCAAAAAATAAACATGTTTGCTATCCATGATATAATTATTTGTTTGTCTTGTTTTTAACAACAAAACAAAAATAATCATGATTAGAATAGTTACAAGCTGATAAAGTGAGAGGGTTAAAAAAATTGTACCATGGCGTACACGATTCCAGTCCTTCTGGTTATCTGAAACAAAAAAAAATCGAACAGATTCTGAATCAGTAAAGGGGCGGCCATACAAATGAAACACAAATTTCTGCATTACTCGAGAATTCATCAAGCAAATGAAACCAAATTTTGCATGTGATGGTTCCAGGGTGCAATAAATGTTTCTACGATGGTTAGACTCTCCACCCCCCTCTCTAAGGGGAGGGCTGCCATACAAATGAAACACAAATTTCTGCATTACTCGAGAGTTAATCAAGCAAATGAAACCAAATTGAGCATATTGAGGTTTTAAGGTTGCAATAAATGTTTCTATGATGGTTAGACTCTCCACCCCCCCCCCCCCCTCCCACCTCTCTAAGGTGGGGGGGGGGGCTGTCATACAAATGAAACACAAACTTCTGCATAACTCTTTGGGTATGAGAAATGTTTCTATAATGGTATGACACCCCTCCCTGCTCTGGATTGGAGAGGGGGTCCCATAAAAATATTACACATATTTCAATCAAAAATATTCCAACCAAACATGACAATTGAAAATTTTCGGAAAAATCGGAAGGAAAAAGGGAAAATTTTGCAAATAAATTCCCATATGTTTTACAATTACATAGTGATAAGAGCTGTTAGTCCATTTGATGTTTGGGCTAGCGGTATTTTTGTTCGAAACTGGAAATGGATTTAAATGTGGTGAAACGCACTCCTATACCTACTATACCAATAAAAACGTATCGCCGAATGTGTTGATAAGAGCAGAACTCGAGGAAGGAATTGTTCGATTTAGGGCTGTCTTTATTCTATCATATTTTCTGTACACATGTTAACATTTATTCCATGAGTAATTCCAAATGAAATCGACAAATGACAAAACATGAGTATTTTTGATTCGAATGAAAGTTTGTATTCCGTTTGGGTTGAAGGAAATATGAATTCTCCACAGCAATTGGGATTTTTTTGACTCAAGCGTAACTTTTGAAAAGGGCATACGATTTTAGTAGGAGAAATCTTTGATAATTTATATCTCAAAAACTATGAGTCGTACCGAAATAGTGTCTTAGAAAAGGGTATAGAGTATTGATGTCTAAACATGAAAAAAATATACACTGAGAAAAAAATAGTACTCTTTTTTTATTTACAAAAAAAAACTTTAATTTGCAATATCCAAAATACATATTTTTAATTTTTTTTTAAATTTTTTCGTATAAAATAGAAGTCATGTAGAAAATTTAAAAAATGGGTCCAAGATGGTAAAACTATTTTTGACGAACTTTGTGGAACATCAAATTTTTATGAATTTTCGAAACTTCGAATTTTTGTATGTTAACAATCATTTTTAGCCACAAATTATGATTCCTGATGTGATTTAAAACAAAAAAGCTTATTATAAATCTCCTTCTAAATGCAGCCATTCTCGAGATATTTTGAAACATATTGTTAATTTATTGTCTTTTTTATAGTAAATATTCCCTTTTTATATGTTTGTCGTGTTATACCGTCATGTTCATGCAATTTTATGAGTTTGCTTATAATTTCCAACAACTTTTCCAAATACATCATCATGGTAAAAATATATGTTTAGGAGTTACGTTGAAAAACATTTGAACAGATGTGGGTTAATATAAAACGTAGCGATATTAAAAAATGTTTTTTTTATCCTAATACAAACTTTTAACATGTTATACATGTTGCGCCAACGGAACACAACATTTATAAAAGGAAAAAATATAATTCTCTACAATTTGGTCAAATAATTCCTATATTTATCGGAGTTTAAGATATACTAATAATAATACTAGAATTTTTAGCATTTATTTTTTATCAACATTTATTTTTATCAACTAACAATTTTGTTGTATATAATTTATTTTTTTCATTATTTTCTTATATTTCTATACACATTATTATAATTTGCTGCATTGTCGTTAGAGTACAAATTTGCTGCAATACTTCATTCAAACTTCATTCTCGGATACAGGTACAAAAGAATGATACTTTTGAGTACCTGGAATTTGTTTGGTGTTATCATACATGCTACTCAACTCTTCCACATCCTGATCATATTCTTCTCGTGACATATATGAAAATGACAATTTTGTAAGATAGTCTTCTTTTCGCTTGCTGGCTCAGTCAAATAACGTTTTTGCACTCGTAATCGGATGTTCATGCTGCCTAGCCAAACTAGCTCTTGCTGCCATCCGTTTTAATGTACCACCAATAGCATCACAAGGTCCTTTGCCGTGTGATGTTACAAAAAAATGCCATTCAGCGTCGATGTCGTATTTCGATTTAAACTGACAAATTTTGTTCCTATTTTTATACTGGGATGCAGCACCATCCGACATGAATTTTATTCTTTTTACCTGCATTTGTTGTCTCAAAAATGTTACCAATTTAGAAATAAATACTTGCACAGCTATTGTGTCATGACTTAAAACTTCAGATATAACTACAAAGCTTAAATTTGCCAGAGAACCTTTTTCATCTCTATAATAAACAACGAATGGATGGATTGTTGCTTGATCATTGTTCCAGTGATGACTTTGAACTGAATAAAAATGAATAATTTTCGGAAAAATCGCAAATCACAACAACCTCATTTTCTTGCAAATTAGCTATTATATTACAAATTCTTCCATCTAAGAGGGGGCTGCTATACAAATGAAACACACATTTCTGCATTACTCGAGAATAATTCAAGCAAATGCAACTAGATTAGGCATCTGGAGGTTTTAGGATGCAATAAATGTTTATATGGTGGTTAGACGCTCCACCCCCTTCTCTATAAGGTACCTACCATACAATTTTTGCATTGCTAGAGAATTAATCAAGCAAATGAAACGAAATTTGGCATGTGAAGGTTTTAGGGTGCAAAAAATGATTCTATGGTGGTTAGATACACCTCCCCCTCTCTACGGGGAGAACAGGGGAGAGATCTGTCTTTATTCTATCATTTTTTCTGTATCAAACATTTATTCCATGTAACGGAGAAACATGTAATTTGCAAGTGGTTGAAAAATCTTTAACGAGAATTTTGTCTGAATAAAATCTGATATTATAATGATGAGTTTTGGTAGAAGTACTTGGATTTTTGTAGTAAAAGGTAAATTCAACGGGGTCGATTCATCAATCAATCAATCAATGAACAGTTCTGCGATTGGAGTCATTAACTTGTGCTTAGTAAGAGAACGTGAATGTTTGAAGGTATTGATAACAAAGAACAAATTTTGGGCGGGACGAAGTTTGCCGGGTCATCTAGTTTACTATAAAAAAGACAATAAATTAAAAATATTTTTTTAAATATCTCGAGAATGGCTACTTTTAGAAGGAGATTTATAATGAGCTTTTTTGTTTTGAATCACATCAGAAATCCTAATTTGTCGCTAAAAATGATTGTTAACATACAAAAATTCGAAGTTTCGGAAATTCATTAAAATTCAATGTTCCACAAAGTTCGTCAAAAACCATCTTTACCATCTTGGACCCATTTTTAAAATTTTTTGCATGACTTCTATTTTATATGAAAAATTTTTTAAAAAATTAAAAAATATGTATTTTGGATATTGCAAATTAAAGTTTTTTTTTGCAACTAAAAAAAGAGTACTAATTTTTTTTCTCAGTGTATATTTTTTTCATGTTTAGACATCAATACGCTATAACTCTTTCTAAGACACTCTTTCGCTACGATTCATAGTTTTTTAGATATAAATTATTAAAGATTTCCACACCAATTGGGATTTTTTTGACTCAAGCGTAACTTTTGAAAAGGGCGTATCGATTTTAGTAGGAGAAAACTCATATTTTCTCTAACCCAAACGGAATACAAACTTTCATTCGAATCAAAAATACATGTTTTTAACACTTTACCAACCGGCCGTCGATTATTCGACTTTTGCTCCACAGCGCTTACCGACCGGTTGGTTTGGTTAGGTTAGGCTGACAAATAGCAAGCAGCAAGCATTTCGTATTCTTTATTCAGAAAATCGGTGCTTTTCTCAAAACTTTAGCTTTAGCAAACACTTAATAGTGTTTCGGACGATCTGCGGCTGAATGGGCGGTGAAAAGGACATAGTATGTTCGAACCGCTACCGGTCGGTAAAGTGTTAAAATCTGCATTTTTTGGACGATTTCATTTGGAATTGCACTCATGTAACGGAGAAACATGTTATTTGCAAGTGGTTGAAAAATCTTTAACGAGAATTGTGTCTGAAAATAATCTGATATTATAATGATGAGTTTTGTTAGAAATACTAGGTATTTTATAGTAAAAGGTAAATTCAACGGAGTCGATTAGAAGATCAATCAATGAACAGTTCTGCGATTGGACCCATGAACTTGCTCATAGTAAGAAAACGTGAATGTTTGAAGGTATTGATAACAAAGAAACAAATTTGGGCGGGACGAAGTTTGCCGGATCAGCTAGTAACAATTTAATGTAATAAATCCAGGTTTTTAGTTATTCTCAAAAATCTCACACTAACATTCACCGCTGCCAAAGAGTTTCTTTGTCGACTGCAAAAGGGACAAACCTCTTCCTTTCCAGCTTATGGCACTTTCTTCAAGCACATGTGCTCCAAACGACGATCTCATACCCTGTAGAAGCAAATGACAATCAATTTGCATCTTCTGCGCCAATGCCAAAAACTGAGACACGAGACGTGCGAATGTGCTTCTTTCTATTTCCTACTTCTCCGTTCATATGCTGTTGATATGCAATTTGAAACATGTGGACCATGTTCTCTTAACTTCACCGCATTTGACTCGGCATTGCTGAGGACTGAAATGGATCCTGAAATAGAGCTTATGGCAACAATGTGTCCAATTTGTTGAAGTTGCACTTTTTTTCATGCTCGGATCCTGGAACTGCAATACAACCGAAAGATATGTAGCACGATGCGGATAGTTAACTGCTGTAATAATCTCACCCTCAGAACGATGGATTTTTCCGGAATTGTTTCGTCGACTGAACATCTGGGCTGTGTTCGACCATATGTGGAGCTATGCTTTGTTCTGATTTCCAGACGAAGTTGAGTTATTGCACTATCAATAAAAATGAATGTTGAGTGTTGTGCGAATTGGAAAGCACACATGGGCGACTTTAGAGCCCACAATTATTAAACATTTTTCCCCATACTGAAGCAAAAACATAAGATAAGTGTTCAGGATTATAGAAATATTTGAACGTTTTTTTTTCGAGGTAAAAATGAATGTGGATTGTCACATTTAAAGTAATTATGACTATCATGATTAATATGAAACTTCAGAATAACGTGTAACCGAATAATGCGCCCAGCCTCCTTCTGCCGCTACTATTTAGTAGAGCCTTGACTGAGTCATAATAGAGTTTGGAAGGTCACAAATCAATTAATACGAAAATGATAATCAAATTCACATATCGCCATTTAATTTGGACCATTTGCCTAAGTATAAGTCTGAATTTTCTCACGGTTCGGACAAATTAACACATAGTTCTTTCACTTCCAGATTTGGATGTACATTTCGCTTTCCGAAACAAACGTTTTTCAGAATCAGCGCTCCGACTCCGACACGCAACCAGCTTTGGCATCCTGCTTCAAACCTGAAGGACCATAATTTATCAGTTCTGCACATCGTTCCACCCGAAAACACCATCGGATAACTACCGATCTAGCAACTCTACGGATCAAAATATTCGTCGTAGTAACAAATATCTCCATTCATTCAGGGGCTCGCTACTCATTCATTAAGTGAGCGATGTGAAAAAAAGAGCTCCGAATCTCCAAATGTCTGGCTGCAGCCGGAAAATATGTTTACATTTGTGTTTGCTGCCGATGCTGACTTGCGATTCGGTCTTGCAAGACCAGACGGCACTGCCCCTACCCTCCCAAGAAGTTCCGGACCGAGTTTTTATGCTCGTTCTCGTTTGGAAACCGCACACATGTTTTACGCATGCCTGTAAGGAGAGTGGCGAAAAACGAAGTCATTATAGTTATCCAATTTGGTACGCAAATGTGAGCAACAGATCTGTGGCAGCGAAAAAAAAAACGGTTTTGTATACACTAAATATGAGCGGCAAAAGGCAAAAGTCGAGGTCGGAAATTAGATGTAAACAAAAAAGCTTCCTCTTAAAACGCTTCTGAAGAAAGCATCTTCGTCCTGGGGAGCGAGAATCACCATCATCGGTCTCATCGTCAGGGCGACTCCAGATGCCTGCCTCGTAAAATAACACATGTTAAGAGATATTGAAATTGAGAAGGGTTAGAAATCCACACGCAGTGCTGCTATAAAGCATCCGCTGGAATGTATACAGATCTTACACGCGAAATCATAATTAGGAAATCACCGACATTGAACTCATCTATTTTCGTATAGTTTACAGAAAGATAAAAAATGAGCGTTTTGAGTAGTGTTTACGTATCGTCAAGGAGCTTGTAACTGAAGTGATTTCCAGCCATCATTAGACTGAACCAAGCCCTTCATGAAATGTGTTTCATACGAAAGACAAATATATATTTTATACTGCGATTCATTTTGAAGTACTTTATTCTGAATATCTCCAAAATTGATGACGTTCGTGACTTTCAGTCGGACGTCAATCCGCTCTGATAATGATTTTGTGGTCGTCAGAAGACATATTTACAATGTCGACTTGAATAATGTAACCAATGCGTTGTGTTTTTGATGTAGTTTTTGAAACTATTCAATGATTTGATATTCTTAGCATGGTGGCATTGGCGGCATAATGTCGCACGAATACTTAATGCGCTTTATTAAAGATTTTCAACTATCATCTTCGAATCAATATCATCTGAATACACCTAAAGTTAATTTTCGACAAACTCACCGAAATCAATGGTATTCTCAATTTCATCCACAAACACGAATCAAGGACTTTAGAAAAATAAATTGTTACAAAAATAAATCAATGACAAAGCAAAAAGAGCAGTCAAATCGAAATCAGTTTTAAATTGATTCTTTGATTTGAATACATGAAACGCGTATTGAAGACCCTTACTTAACCCTCTTTTTTGATGCGTAATAACGCATGGTGATACATTTTTTGACCCACCTAGAATATTATTATCACAATTTTTTTCGGAATCTTCTTATTTTGAGTAATTGGCAACACCATCAGCAAATGTCAGAAATATATTCGATTGCGTTGGCAAGGTTTATCATCATACACTATGTCCAACTTCTATAAGACCAGGTGATGATCTTGCTGCTTTGTGTCATTGTAAACAACCTCTAGTCGATTGGTATTGGTGACTACCATACGCTGCATGATTTTCATATGTGTGTGTGCAAGCGCTGAGCGTAAACCAAAGGTTTTGTATTTTTCAAGTGTCAAGTTAATATAAGACCAGTTACATTTTTCCGTTGTTTTAGTTGTTTTGATCAATAAATCTGGAAAATGTCGACAGGACAAGTGCTCACGGAGAGAAATCGACATGCATTTCACCAAGAAAATGTTGGTATCAGAGGAGTTTCACGTAAATCGAAGCTCTCTGACCGGGATGAGCGAGAAATAGCTAGAACAGCTTCGAGTACCTCAAAACTCCTTATGCAAATAAAGCAATATTTCAATTTAAATGTTACTCGGGTGACAATTCGTCGAATTTTCGTGAAAAAGTGGTCACATAAAGTGGGTTTAAAAGGTTAAAACTCCTCATCTTAAACCATCTCACATCCGAAAACGTCTGAGTTTTGCCAAAGCTCACATGAATCGACAGTGGGACATGGTATGATGTGACAAAGAGTGTTTCCAGAAGAATACATTTTGCTATATCAGCAATTCCAAATGAAATCGTCCTAAAAATTCAGATTTTAAAAACTTGTATTTTTGATTTCAATGATAATAAAAAAATGATAATAAAAATTCAATTTGCAATATCCAAAATACATATTTTTTAATTTTTTTAAAAAATTTTCATACAAAATAGAAGTCATGCAAAAAATTTTAAAAATGGGCCCAAGATGGTAAAACTATTTTTGACGAACTTTGTGGAACACCGAATTTTTAGGAATTTTCGAAACTTCGAATTTTTGTATGTTAACAATCATTTTTAGCCAAAAATTATGAATCCTGATGTGACTTAAAACAACAAAAGGTTATTATCAATCTCCTTCTAAATGTAGCCATTCTCGAAATATTTTAAAAAATGTTTCTAATTGATTGTCTTTTTAATAGTAAATAATCCCTTGTAATATGAGTTAATACTTTTACAAAAGGTTTATTTAAAAAAATATTTTTTTGACACCAACGTGTCTTTATTCACTCTTTCTAAATAACTGAACATAGAATTTTAGGATACTGCTATATATAATCTCGCTGTGCCCTGATTCTAGTCCTATCGCTAAATACTGCATTATGGCAAATAATGGAAATGTTTGTTTATTTGGATCTTGGGTCGTGAGATTGTTTATGATGTGATGTAGCTGAGTGGTCCGATGTCTGGAGTTTGTTGATAATGAATTATCGCTTCGCGGGTGGTCCGTTGCTGGCCAGATGGTTGGTGACTTAACTCTTCCCCTCTTAAATGACTTTGTCCTCAAAGTTTAATGGTTCGAAAGGGTGATGGCATGTCGATGAAAGATTGGATTTCGTTTTCGCGTTCTGCTGATAGTTCTGATGACTGTGTCTTGGAGTTTGTGATGATTTCGTTTTTGCTGACGGAAACAGTTTCCGTGAGAATGATGTCGTCTTTGTTAATACTTGGAATGCTGAATTTGGCGTTGATGATTGTTTTTCTAGAAAGATATAGGAAAACTCCAATTGTGGCAATTATTGATACTACCGTGAATCCTCCAATGGATCCAAACAGGTGTAGCTTCCAGGTGAGAGAGTTACTTTGAAGTTTCAATATTTCCAATTCGTCTCGATGTTCTAATGTCAGGTTCTGTAGATATTCAACAGGTGGTGAGTCCAGGGTATCGAGCTCGGTAACTATTAGGCCGGTTGTAGGGTGATACGGTCGTCCAGGTAGAATAGTTTCAAAGTTAGAGAAGAATTCTCCGTTGATTCGTAGAGTGCATCCTTCAAATTGGATTAGAAATGAACCATTGAGTTGTTGGTTCGAGTTGCTGCAGTTGGATGAGACTTGCACAAGTGCGTTGTTGATAAGTATGGAGGCGTCGTCTATTCGTTTGACTAAACCTCTTGAATATATTTTTTCGAAGATGCAATTGGAATGTTGTCCACGTATTAGTTTTTCTATGCAGTCATTGCTTGGGGTTAAAGTTGAAGTTTCGCAAAGAAAATAATTTCCTTGATCCTCACATGGTTGGTTTGACTCGTAAATGTGTGTCAAATTACGCATTAGATAATTGCGTTGCAGTGAGATGCGTTTGTTGTTCTTTATAATGGAATCAATGTATTCATATTCATAAATGTCTTTTGAAAATTGTGGTACTTTTAAAATATACGCAATGTGCGTGTTGTTCAATGTTACTTGTGCCGTTGATTGTGATAATAGTTCCTCAAATGATGTGACGAATATGTCGTGGTCTCCCAGGAAGGTTGCGATCGTATTGAAGTCGCGCATTGATAACAGCTTGCTACTCGGTATACCATGTTTTGCCATTAGAATTGCTTCCTCAAGTGTTTCTATCTGGTCCTGAAATGAGTCTAAGTTGGACAGTATCATTAAATGATTAATTTCAATCGAATGATTTTTAGCTTTTTGTTTTTCCATTAACAGCATTTGATTAGCCAAATCGGTTGCTTCTTGTATTCTATTGCTTATAGCTTGGTTTATCATTACTTGCTTGTTGTTTTGGGTGATGAGGGAGTTAGGTGTAGCGTTGATGATACGAAGGTCGTCTGCATCAGGGTTGCCTGCTACCCACTTCCATACAGTGTCTATAGTATCCCATCTTTTTTGTCTTTTTATAAAAGGTTTCAATTTGAGAAAGGTTTCATACAATTTATAATTCTTAATTTGCATCAATTCGTATAAAGGATTAACTGAAGGGTTTGATTGTATTTCATCATTCACGTTGGATATGGTGTTTCCTATTTGAATCAAATCTATGGGATGTACTATCCTTACGTAGCCTGTTTTTATCCTAGCTTTCCCTAATGGTATGATAGCTAGTGGATTATTTGTGAGGTCATGTACGTGAATACTGGAGTGTATGGCCGACACGCAGAAGGCGAGTCTGGAATGAAAGGATTGAAGAATTAATTAGATTTCCGTAGATTGACCTTATGTATTTTCCTGCCTGTAGTGTCTATTATAAAAGTGTTATGATCTTCTTTGATTTTAATGTGTTTGTACCTGCTTTTTCTTTTTGATATATCATTGGTTTTTTCGAAAGCATATGAGCCTGGTTGAAAGATTGGGTATGTTTTTTCAATAATATTTTCGTTTTTGGCCTGATGTAAATTATATATTTTTTCAAAAGTTTTTTCTCTTTGTTTGGCAAAATCTTCAAATGGTAAGTTGTTATAATTTGTTCCAATATATACATTGCGAGGTGTGTCTTTGATAAAGGAATGGAAAGTATTATTGTACCTATGAACTGATTGTTGAATCAAATCTATTATTGACCAGTCTGGGTTTAAGAATTTCAAGCATCTTGAGATTTCTCTAATAGTAGAATGACAACGTTCTACTTGGCCATTTGTTTCTGATCGGTGTACAGGTGTTTTGAAAATTTTAATACCGATACTCTTGATTTCCTGTTCTATGACATTTGATATAAAACTGCTTTCGTTGTCTATTACTATTTGCGCAGGCACATCCCAATCATATAATAGTTGTATCAAGGCATCTTTGATATGTAGGATTGATTTCGATTTGATAGGTCGGATTTTAAGGAATTTGGAGAATTTATCAAGGGATGTTAGAAAAAGATTATTTTGATTATAGACAAAGATGTCTATGTGGATGATATCTGCAGGATAACATGGGACAGGTGTTTTGACGGGGATGAATTTCTGGGGGTTGCGTTCATATTTCTCTGTTTTACAAATTTCACAAGTCTTAACGTATTCCTGTGTTATTTTTGTCATTTTCGGAAAGTAGCATTTTCTCAAAAGTTGAAGTGAATTTTCCTTAGCATTTCTATGTGCAAAATTATGTATCGTTTTAATTTCTTCTAATTGTTGTTCTTGATCATTAATGTCTTCAACTTTCGATTGTGAGAATCGTGCACGCACTAATTTTGGATTATAGTTTATTTTTGTAGATTTCTTGAATAGTAGCCATGATAGGTTCGTCGGTCATTATTCCATTTAAAAGTCCTGGAATGAGATATCTTTTCATTTTGTCTTTTAGAAAGTCAATAGTGAATTGTGGTTCAGTAAAAATGTGTCTTTTGTATCCTTCGAATGGAATGCTTTGTTCGTAGGCAGAGTTTTGACCGATTTGAAATATTATTTGATTACGGAAAACATTAATAGGGGCTTCAGTGGATGGAATGTAAGATGAATCGTCGTTGTCAGAAGAATGTTGAGTTGGTGTAAGAGAGTTAATTTGAATTCTAGAAAGAGCGTCAGCTACAACATTGGATTTGCCTGGTTTATATTGTATCTCATAATCATGTTCTTCTAAATATGCTTTCCAACGTTTTAGCTTTGCGTTATTATTTTTTGGTGATAAGGTGAAGGTTAGTGGCATATGATCAGTGTAAATTTTTATTTTGGTACCATAAATGAAATTTCGTAATGCATTTAATGCCCATACGACGGCTAACATTTCTTTTTCATTTGTGGCATAGTTTTCCTCTGTTTGTGAAAGTGTACGTGATATGAATGTAATTGGTCGTTCACCGTTTGAAAATTGTTGTGAGAGAACTGCACCGATTGCTTTATCAGAAGCGTCGGTTGTTAGAATAAAAGGTTTTCCAAAATCAGGGAATACTAGGACGTCTTCAGATGATAAGACTTCCTTCAAAAGTATAAAAGCTTGCTTGGCCTCTTCGTTGAACTTGATAGGAAAATTTTTTGATTGTGATTTTGATATTTGGCGATGGCCATCCTCCCCTCTTAAAAGTTTTGTTAAAGGTTTTGCAAGTTTTGCATAATCTTTGATAAAACGTCTGTAATATCCAGAAAGTCCAAGGAAGGCACGTAATTCTTTTAAATTAGTAGGTTCGGGGTATTTTCGGATGCAATCAACTTTTTTCATGTTTGGTTTTAATCCGTCCGCAGAAACAATAAATCCAAGAAACTCAACTTCGGATTTTAGAAATTCACATTTGTCTGATTGAATTTTGAAATTGGTTTTCCTGAGCGTTTCTAGAATAGTTTTTAAATTTTCCAAATGTTCATCAATAGTTTTTCCAAAAACAATGATATCATCTATATATACATGACAAATTTTTCCAATGTGTTCGCGTAGTATGTCATCCATTACTCGTTGGAAAATACTTGGAGCGTTTTTGAGACCAAATGGCATACGGAGAAATTCGTATTTACCATTATTAACAGAGAATGCAGTCTTTTCTATGTCTTTATGTGCCATTGGAATTTGATGAAAGCCAGATGCTAAGTCTAATGTTGTGAAATATTTGTTATTTCCTAAGTTTGCTAGAACAGTCGATGTGTCTGGAATTGGATATTTATCACTGATAGTTTTGGTATTAATTTTTCTGTAATCAATGACCATGCGATATTTTTTTTCGCCTGATGCATCAATTTTTTTTGGGTACTATCCAAACTGGTGAATTATATGGTGATCGGGATGGTTGAATTATACCATCTCGTAAAAGTTGATCTAGCTGTTTAGTAATTTCTGTTTTAAGGGCTTGCGGATAAGGATAGGATTTGCTCTAAACTGGATTTTCATTGATTGTTCGAATTTCGGCTTTTACCTCTGTGATAAATGATAGTTTACTGTCTGGAGGCTGGAAGAGATCTTTAAAATTTGTTAGTAAATTTGATAATTTTTCCTTTTGTGTTGATGACAGGTGATCGTCTCGTACCTGGATTTTATTCACTGCTTGAAACTGATGCTGTAGTAAAGGAATAATATTTTGATTAATAATAAGTTGTTCATTTGATGTATTTATTATGGCACCTAATTCTTTTAGGGTATCATGTCCAATGATGGCATCGAATGTTTTTAGATTTTTCATGTGATAAAGTTTAACATTGATGTTGGAATATGGTCTAAATAATCGTGCTTGAGAAAATTTGGTAATTTCAATGTCACCGGCTACAGAAGATACAGGAAAGGGTTTTTCAACATCGTGAGAGATTTTTGCATGTTTTGGATGTATGTAGTTTTTGTTTGATCCAGTGTCGACTAAAAATTTCAAAGGAGTATCTGTGTTACCATAGAAAAGGAAATATGGTAACGTGGATTTTATTAAAAAATTAAGTTCGGTAGGTTCATCATTATTATTTGATTCGTCTTGTTCTTCTATTTCAATGTTGTTACTGTATCGTTCAAAAGATGTTCCTTGTGGGCAACTTTCTTCTGCGAGGTATGGGACTTGTTCAAAATATTGGGATACATCAGGATCATTTTCTGTATATTCATTAGTTTCTATATTAAAATATCTGGGTCGTTTATTCGGAATTTGTGGCCGGTTTGTATAATTCACTTGTCGAGATCGAATCGAAGGGTCTACTTCCATTGGTTCGACTTTATTATTGGGTTTTGGAACAAATGGGTTGTTTTGCTGAGCTTGAAATCTTGGTTGAGGTTGAGGATTTTGAGGTTGAAATTTTTGTGGTTGAAATTGGTTTGAAATCATTGGTCTAAACATATTTTGTTGTTGATGTTGTCGATTAAAATTGTGAACAGGATTAAACATTGGCTGTTGACGAGCAGTATGCTGAATATACATCGGTCTTGAAATAAAAGGTTGTTGTTGAATTTTGGGAGGAATTCTAGGTGGTATTCTAGGATAATCTTCAATTCCGTGTCTTGTTTTTGTCATTGTTTTCCTGTATTCAATGTTTTGGTAAGTAATACAATATGCGTATGCATTTGCTAATGATTCCGGTTCGTGATTTTTCAAAAATTTGCCGACATCTCCATTTAATCCGCGAGTGAAAGCATCTATTGCTTTTCTATTGTATATGTCAATCATGGCCTTTGATGCTTCTGGGTGTCTATAGGCTGGGTTAGTTTTAATTTGTCCAGCAATAAGAGAAAGGAGTTTATTAATTTCATCGTAGAAACATTCCAAACTTTTACCAGATTGTGTTGTGTTCATCAATTGATAATCGAGAGTTGTCAGATCTCTCTTTTCACCATAATATGTCAAAAGAGTTTTCTTTATTAAATTCCAGTTTATATTTACATCGGAATTTACTAATGCACTGTTGGCTTCTCCTTTTATTTTCCTTCTTATTGCTGTGCAGATGGCATAAAATTTATTCCGTTGATCGGTTGTGCTATTAATATTGGGTGTGTATGCTCTTACGAGAACATCAACATCACGTATCCAGCTGCTTAATTCATCGGATTTACCATCAAAAACAGGTATTTCATTAATTAAATCTGGTAATTTTTCAATAGAGGATGGATCTGCAGGTGATCCATCTGGGTTTGAATAAAAAAGAACTGGATCTTTATAATCCAAGTCTGGTAATGGAGCATTTAAACTTTCTAAAATGCTTAACCTGTTTAAAATATCTTGCATTTGTTCTGCCATTTTATTGAATCTGATTAAGTATGTATTTTTTTCAAAAATTATATTAAAACACAACTAGTTTAGTTAATTCACTTTTTTTATTATAATTGTATTTCTTATATTTTGATTTTGAATATTGTTTCGCTTTTCTTCACTTTTTATTAATAATTTTAGTAAAAATGTTTCACTTTGATTTTGATTAATTCACTTAATTGAAATAAAAAATTTACTTACACAATAATTCCAAACATTCTGTGGGTATGCCACAGAACTGCGGGACACGTGGCTCCGTTCCCAATCCTCTTGCAGTGGAAATCTGGAAGCCTTTCGAGCGCGTGTTTGGTTGTTACCGAGTCCTATTATCTCCGGATCCAAGCGTCGGGTGAGCTCGAAGTGATGAGGATCCGTGGAACCCAGGTGAAGTACACACTTCCCGGTGCGGTGTTTTCCTTTTTAGATGAAGCACTAGTATTTCTCTGTGTTTTCGTCCTACTGGGGCACCTATCCGCACGTCCGCTTTAAACGAGGTTGGTGTTGCGCGAGTTATCAATTCGAACCGATGGTTGCTTTATCGCACCAAGTCGTTGTTCGAAACGCGGTGGAAAATTAAACGGGCTGTCGATTGCTTTCACGCACCGAGTCTTACTTCCGTTCACTTCACTAATTTTCCACTGATAACACTAATCACTCTGGGTCCCTATTCGGGCGCCAGTTAATACTTTAACAGAAGGTTTATTTAAAAAAATATTTTTTTGACACCAACGTGTCTTTATTCACTCTTTCTAAATAACTGAACATAGAATTTTAGGATATTGCTATATATAATCTCGCTGTGCCCTGATTCTAGTCCTATCGCTAAATACTGCATTATGGCAAATAATGGAAATGTTTGTTTATTTGGATCTTGGGTCGTGAGATTGTTTATGATGTGATGTGGCTGAGTGGTCCGATGTCTGGAGTTTGTTGATAATGAATTATCGCTTCGCGGGTGGTCCGTTGCTGGCCAGATGGTTGGTGACTTAACTTATGTTTGTCGTGTTATACCGTCATGTTCACGAAATTTTATGAATTTGCTTATAATTTCCAACAACTTTTCCAAATACATCATCATGATTCATTTTTTGACTCAAGCGTAACTTTTGAAAAGGGCGTATCGATTTGAGTAAGAGAAATCTTTGATAATTTATATCGCAAAAAATATGAGTCGTACCGAAATAGTGTGTTAGAAAGAGTTATAGAGTATTGTTGGCTTAATTTGAAAAAACATACACTGAGAAGAAAAATTAGTACCCTTTTTTTGACGTAGGATTACGCCTTTCGCGAACATATTGGGGTACAAATTGAAAATCGAAAATCGAGCACTTCGTGAAAATTGTACAATTTCAAACGCTTATTGCTCAGTCATTTCATGATGGATTGATGAATTTTTCGCGTCAATCGATTTCGGCATCCCATAACAATTTTTTATATTGTAGAAAATAATATATGTCATGAAACTAACTATCGAAAAATTGAAAAATCTCAACCCTTATCCTAACGTAAATACCCACTTTTAATTGGTCGAAATTGACGACACATGCGGCGGGTTCCTAACAGAGACATCAAAACCAAGCTGCCTGGGGGAAATCAACATTGCGAATACATGAAAGTAGGGGAAACTTTTGTTTCTACCGAGATGTGTTCCCTAACAGAGACATCAAAACCAAGGTGCCCAGGGGAAATCGGCCATGCAAATATATGTAAGTCGGGGGCATTTTTATATTGCAAGTAAGGTGAATGACACGATTAATTCTAGCAAATAAAATTAAATTTGGAATTTTAATGTTGGTTGTTTCGTAAAATTTGATATCCATGACCGATCGTGTATTGTGAAAAATTTAGCACAAGTGTAAGTGTAAAATTGTATATGGTAGCAGTTGTGTTAAAAATGACTTGATCTATGAAACAATTTATTTCTATTTTCATAAATAAAAACCAGATCGTGTTCCCGCTCGAGAACGGGTCGTTTGGTTTAAGCTGTCTGTTTTGTTGTGTTTATTTTCATCCAAGTAAAGTTTATACGGCGAGAAAATTTGGAAAAGTGGAGAAATATTACAAAAAGTGATTTCCCATATGCTCTACATATAGTATTAGGTTCAGTTAGTCCAATTAAAATTCGCATTGAGTTGAATAAACACTCAGAAAGTAAAAGTTGTATAAGAAAATTACCTTCCTAATTTCAAATATGTTTTCTCTATATTAAAGTAACATGCTTTTACTGATGAGAAAAATAGAAAATTGTGTACGGTATTGGTAATTATTTTATATTACATTGCACAATGGTCCAGGAGATGTATCTAAGTGGAAATTAACATTTAGAGCTCGAAATTTATTCTCTAGACAAAAAAAAATGTCTTCGATCAAAATTGTCGATGAAATAAAAAATCTAACTTTCTTATATTTATAGATAGAGGTAAACATAGTTCTACAATGTAGTAGTTCCAATTATTTGAAACATTTTTGTAGAACAAAGTTTTTTTTTCTATCTCTTTAAATAACCGATATAGCGCTTTTCGATTTTTTTAGGGTCACCATGAAAAAAACTGTTTTTTGTTCTAACTTTTAGATTTCAAGTTCTACATACAAACTGTCTTCGGAAGACTTTTAAAGCTTACTAATACAAACATTTAGGGATGCAGAACTTGTCAATATCTCAACTTTACTCAAAGTTATTGATATTTCTTCCCAAAAAATACGCTCTCTTCAATTCTTTGTCATTTTTTGTGGGTCGAACACAAACAAAGTTTATTGACGGCATTAGAAAGAGCATATACATGATGTGCGATTTTCAACACTATGTTATTTTTTGTGTTTGAGTAAACTAAAATTAAAATCATGAGTTTTTCGGTAAAAGACATCAATAACTTTAAGTAGGATTAAGATATTGACAAGTTCTGCATCGCAAAATGTTGGAATTGACGAGCTCTAAAAGGTAAACGAAGACAGTTTTGATGTAGAATTTGAAATATTAAAATGAATGCAAAGATCCCTATGGTCAAAGCGCTAAATCGATCGAAAATTTCGGTCACCCTGTTTTTGATAACATAAAAATGAGCGCTCTTTCGTATGTAACAACTTTGTCGAAGACAGTTTTTGTCTAGAGAATAACTGTCGAGCTCTAAATGCTAATTTCCATTTAAATACATCTCCTGGACCATTGTGCATTGGTGAGTTTTGTTTTTCTTTATTTCATCCATACATAACATAGGAGGCATCTCGTCTAGGGTCACAGAGGGTGGTTTTCATCACCACTTCAGTATCTTTTATCTGATACGCACCACCCAACGACTGTTTACCATCTCTCTATTATCATCACGCGGTAAACACTGGTGGACTGGTGGACACTGGTTTTTATTTCATCGACAAGTTGCCCTTTATACCTCGAGTAAACCGCGAGTATTCGGTCGAATCCTACTAAACATAGGAATTAGTTGAAACTTTGTATAAACAAACCTTGAATTAGCGGCTCCGCAAAGCTTACGCGATTGAGCCTTACAAATAAATGAATTGAAAAAAAAATAAAAATTGGACAGAGTGTAGGTATGATCTCGGTAAATCAACCGCTTGAGCTGAGAAATCATAGTAACATTATTTGGCTATCATTATGTCATGTAATATACAATCAAAAGCCTTACTCAAATCTATAAAAACACATCCATCATAGTGTCCGTTATCTAAACCCCTTACTATAAATTCATTAATTCTAGTGTGGCAGTTTCAGCGTTTTTTTTAGGTAAACATCCAAACTGTTTACAACTGATGGGATTCTCTCTCAATAGATATTTTTTTTTATTTGCCCATTTATCACTGATTCAGGAATTCCGGATAAAGCAGGAAGAATGGAAATTGGCCTCTATATAGTTTTGGAAAGTTTATCAGCCGACTTGTGTAGAGGCACTACTTTTGCTGTTTTGAGACAATGATTAAATTGAGATGACATTATCATGTTGTTCGTTACTCGGTTACTTTTGGTACAGTAATATTTTTGCATTTTTGAATGAACCTTATTGACATTTAATAGACACCAACTGCAGCTCCAGCATTTAATGAATCAACTATTCTCATAATTGATTGCTCATTACCTTCCAAAAAATTAAAACAAGTTTGTGTTCTTGGTCGTAGACGAATAATCGGCGTTCCAAATATTCGACACCTGGTGGCTCAAACCAACATTTACGAAGCATTCATTCAAACAATTTGCAATTTTTCTGTCCGAGATCGAACGACAAGTATTCTCTTCTATCGTCAAAACTTGCTTTCCACTTGTTCCTGTAGAGTTTTGGAAAATAATTTCCCTTAATGTTGTCCAAGTTTTCTTATAGTTATTTATGTTTTGTTTGATTGATCTAGAATAGTATCATTCTTTGGCTAACTTTATAGCGTTTTTTAATTGATTTCTTTTTCTAACATATAGCATAAAAATTTCTCTTGTAGAATTTTGTGTTGCGCTTCGATATTCTTTGAATAATTTAGTTTTTGTGTTCATTTCATTCTGCAATAAATTATTTACGTACGGTTTACGAAAGGTTGTTTCCTTTTACCTGCATGTATTCTCTCATCTATTGATATTAATGACTTCATTAAGTTTCTCAGTGATATCATGGAAACTCTGGCAAGAGTCTAGAACGTTACTTGACAACGAGTTATTTATGTTATCGTAGTTAATGAACCCCTTTTTTGATTAGGAGAGTTTTTTAAAAAAATTACTGATAAAACAATTGTCTTGTGATCTGTTATAAATCTTTCAGTATCTCTAACTATTAAATGCAGTGGATATGTTAATGCTAGAGTTATTCAATTTCTTTCATGTTATTGACTATATCTTGCTGGACCTAATTAATAAATGTTTACTAACTGGGCATGTATCTCAGGTATGGAAGGAATCCCTGATAGTCCGTATTCAAAAGGTTTCTGGAACGATTAAAGCCGAAGAGTTTCGTCCCATCAACATGTTGCACACATTAGAGAAAATTTGTTACTTTTTTTGCTTAAGTACCCCTACGGTTAATCGATTCCATCCACCTGTAATTTGACTACCGGATTCAGAGAAAATATTGGAATTAGTTGTTAAAGGCAAGCTGTTGGAATATTTAAATCATAACACTTTGCTCATACCAGAACAATCGGGATATCGGGAAGTTCATTCCTGTGAAACCGCATTGAACTTGGTGTTAGCAAAATGGGAAGATAATTTAGAATGTAAAGAGACCATCATTGCTGTTTTCTTGGATCTAAAACGCGCTTTCGGGACAATTTCTAGGCCCTTGTTGTTGAACACGATTAAGCGCTTTGGAATTACGAGTACTGCATATAAATGGTTTGAAAGCTTTATGTATGACAGAACTCAACAGACTATTTTTAACGATTTCATTTCCAGTCCCATAGGAAATAGTCTTAGTACCTCAGGGAAGTGTATTAGGGCCCATTTTATTTATTATGTACATTAATGACACGCGACGAGTTTTACGATATTGTGATATCAATCTTTCGCAGATGATACTGTATTATTCATTGCAGCTCTGCCATGGCGTGATCCCCGGAACCTGCCGCCATATGTAGCCAGATGTCACTTGCTGAATCTGGATACACTCGAGAGACGAAGGCGTATTCAACAAGCTACTTTCATTGTCAAGCTTCTTTGTGGTGAAATTGATGCGCCTCACCTACTCGAGATGGTGAGCTTTCGTGCTCCCAGCAGAATTCTACGATCCTTGTATTTGCTGCAACCGCTTCAACATCGATCATCGTCTGGGCAACATGAGCCGATCTCGGGAATGATCCGTACGTTCTCGTCAGTAGAGCAGTTTTTTTTTGTTTTTGGAGAACCATCACTACGCTTCAAAAACAGAACTGTGAAATCCGATGTGTACAATGTTGTGTTTTAATGTTCTAGCTTTAAGTTTTTAATTCATTAAGTCTATGTCAGATGAGTTTTTATCCAATAAACAATAAACAACAGCTAATGATTTAAATCAGGTCGCGCCACATTTAAATGCAGATTTGCATTCTCTAAATAGATGGTTGAAGTATAAGCAAATGAAATTGAACATAAGTAAAACGAAATATATATTAATCTCGCGAAATCGTTCAAATGAAAACGTTTCTATTGTTATTGATGATGAGACTATTGATCGCGTTCGGGATATTAAATATCTTGGCGTGATAATTGATGACAAACTTATGTTCAATACTCACATTGACAATGTCATCAAGAAAATTGCCAAGAAGTGTGGAATCTTATGCCGATTGAAAAAAGATTCAACTATTTCCAGAAAAATACAGTTATACAAATCAATCGTCTCTCCTCATTTAGACTTTTGCTCTTCCATTTTGTTTCTGGCCAATAAAATACAAATCACGAGATTACAGCGTTTGCAAAATAAAATAATGCGGTTGATACTAAAATGTAACAGATTCACTTTCTCATCTTTAATGTTGGACGCTCTGCAATGGTTATCCGTGAAGCAAAGGATTGTTTATTTAACTATGGTGTTCATTTTCGAAGTAGTTAACGGTTTGCTGTCTCAATATTTGTGTGATTGAGATGAAAGAGGAAGTGACTTTCACAGTTATAAGGGTGGGTTTAGGCTAGGGATATATTCATGTGAAGAAATATGATGAGATTTATAGAAATCGCATCAACCGTTTACACTAGCGTGAACTTCTATAATGAATATATTCATATCCTCGGTGAATTTATTCACCTGAAGTAGCACTGCATCCAACTTTAGTGATTTCTCACCAGTGAGAAATTCACAAGCGTTTACATATGCTGAATTTATTATATATACCTCGAATAAGTGTATCATATTTATTCTCACCCGTTTACACCTATTTTCACGTGAATAAATCCATCTATAGCTATAGATCTCCCTAATGTAAACCCGCCATAACACAAGAAGCGCGTGTGAATTGAGAACAACCAATTTCTTGACATGTGCTTCACAAAATTCGTTGTATTTCAAAGTTATAAATGTGTGCCAAGACATATTAAATGTCCAACAACACTTACAGAATTTAAGAGGCACTGTATTTTACACGTAAAAGCTTTGTTTCATTAACAGCTGACCGATATATTTTTAAATTTTATGACGAATATTGTTACTGGCGAAGTTTAATACGAACGGATAATTTAATGTAGGAATTTTTTGCTGTTTGTTTTTAATATTTTCATTTAACCTGACGAAGTTTTTTTAAAGGATTATATTATGTAAACTGTTTAATTTTTTGAATTATCTTTTTCTTTTAATTTGTATTTATGTCCTCTCTATTATGTTCGTCATGATCCTGGTGATGATGGACTATTTTGTTGTTTTTTTTTATATTAAATTAGTTAAAAAAATAATAGTAGTCTACATAAGTTTGGGTTGTGTCCCATTCACCCGAAACACGTTTACCTGAAGCACATTTACTCGAATGTAACGCATAACCGAATGACATTCACCCTAATGTAACAAATACCCGAATGCAACATATACCCGAATGAACATTTACCCGAATGCAACGTTTACCCGAATGTGACATTTACCCGAATGGGATGTTTACCCGAATGAAGAAGGAAAAATTCCGACAAATCAGTTTATGAGTTTTGTCGAATCTGCTGTTAGGAAGTTACGAAGTAAACTGAGAAATTGTAATGAGGAAATTCGAAAAAGATGTTGAAGACTTCGCTGTGTCATTTTTAGAAATTAGTGTAGGCACAATTGACATGCTGTCTTCTTTCCGACCCGCCGTCGGAAGCGGCGGCCTCTCGCAAGCAAACCTGTGTTCCACCGATTGCCCGGTTTGTTTTAAACATAGGAGACGATCCTTTAGTCAGTTAGTCAGTCGACCGAGCGTTAGCGAGCGTCGGACTGCATACGTTTACCTGGTGCATTACGTTTGCCCGGTTAATTATGTATGTCATACATTTTGATTGCCTGGTTGCAAACGTGATGCACCAGATAAACGTATGGCGTCCGACGCTCGTAATCGGGCTGCTTCATCCATAAGAATGGATGGACTTAATAATACGTTATAAAACTGCATTCTAGTAAAATTTGTGTATTATTTGAATATATCCTTCTTTTGGGTAAGTGTCGCTTTCGGGTAGATGTTACATTCGGGTAATTGTTACATTAGGGTAACTGTCGCATTCGGGTAAATGTTACATTCGGGTAAATGTTACAATCGGGTAATCGTTGCATTCGGGTAAATGTCGCATTCGGGTAAGTGTCAATTCGGGTAGATGTTACATTTGGGTAGCTGTCGCTTTCGGGCATTTGTTACATTCGGGTGAGTGGAATTCGGGTGAATGTCTTTCGGGTAACTGTCATTCGGGTGAGTGGGTTTCGGGTAAATGTGACACAATCATAGGTTTGAGCGTCGCGCGCGTAACACAGATATAAAGGATATTAAATTGAAAGTTTTCTAAGTGCCGGTTTAGAAGTTTTTCGTTAAGGAAATTTTCTCGATTTCTCTGGATGAGGATATATTCATAGTCAATCCAATACAAGGTTGGCGGTTGGACTTATGCTCTGTTGGACCACTTGGCTGCAAGGGCCCCTTCGGGAACGTATAGGCTCTGTAGCGGACATGACTGAGTATCTTGTCATGTTGCTTGTCATTTGACATTGCAATTTTTTGAACTTATATCTATAAATAAAATCAGTTCGATGTTTTTTTTTGTTTGCCTAACTGATTTCAAAATATTTAAATTATCTTTTAGATAACTCGTCTTACTCAAATCTCTGTAGGGGAAGGAGGCGGGACCATCATCATCATCTATGCAAGTTGTTTTGAAAAATGTCAGTGATCGATAACAGTTGAAAATGTATTTGAGACTCTTGTAGCAAGAGAGGGTCTATTTTGTTCAAAATAAGGTATCCTAGCGACTGGGTTCAAATTTATAATCTTGCACAACGTCAAATATTTCATCGAACAAATTTATGTTTAAATCACCGCAAATAAATAATCTCTTTTAACAATCTAGAAATCGCTCATACTGATCTAAAAAACGATTAGAAAGTTATTATCATTGGAATCCGTTTCCTGTATCAAATGACTGTGTAAATTTGATAGAACAAATATGAATACACCACCTCCTCTACCTTCTCTACAGCTGGTATATGCATCGTAACCCACGTGGTTGAGCATTTTTTTTTTTTTTTTGGATGTTTCGGCGAATACTACCACTTGAATATCAGTTTCGAATTCTAACAATAGTTGGCCCAACTCTTCAGATTTATTTCTACAGCTTCTAGTATTTAAAAACAAAATATTGAGATTTTCATTTATAGCATTAGTTGGCTCGAGCCTTCTTTGAAAAAAATATTACACTCGCAGAAAATTTAAATTGTGTTTTTGTAATTATTGATTATATCTGTTTTCATAGATTACATGAATTATAGACAGAGGGCGCTGCATTTTTTTATATTTTTTTTTCTTGAAACCTCAAGCCTTTTCACATGACAAAATCAGAAATGTGTTTTTTTTTGAGTTAATATTAAGCAAAAATCTTCGTTACCAGGATCATTTCTGATAATTGAATGATTAAGACCTTCGGCACACATGTTGCATATTCACACGGTCTACCGATTGGTGAGGAAACCATTATCCTTTTTCTCATTTTCAGCATGCACTGATTATGTCGACGCCTTCAAACTTCTCATGGTCAATCAACTCGCTGTATATAACATCAACCTTCGAGCCAAAACCTGATTTGGATTATCTGTCTGAACTATATCCATTTAAGATTTCAATATTTCATCGGGAGGCAAATATCCCAGTCGGGTGGACCGAACCGCTTAACCGCTTGTAGGGAGAGAAAAAAATATCAACACACAGTAAATCGACACACCTGAGCTAAAAATATCGAGTCATCGTTCAACGAAAGCGATGTACCAATGCGAGATGGAAGGAAAAAAACGAACGTCTCATCTCATCTCAGGTGTTAATACAAGTGTGCGAACGAAGAAGCGACAAAAGAACAATCTCATTTTTCTTCGCTTTGGAATCTCGTGAGGCTTTGGCGCCAAATCGCACAAGTGGGAGGGCGTTAAAGTTCGTTTTTTAAATCTTCGCTTCATTCCATATGTCTCTCTGCAACAAAGATTCGGTCAAGGTGTTCGGATCTTTACATTTTGAGAGACCTGTTGGATGATTATTTTCACAACATTGAGATTTTTATGGCGATTTATCTCCTTCAATATTACGACCATTTCACACTTTGGGTATTCACGGCGTGGGTAACGCGGGGAATTGACGGCGACCGTTCGCATGGACGTGTGAAGTTTGGTTCTATTCGTTCGGGCCCGGTTTGTGAGAAGTAAAGATCATTTCATCAAATATAATCATTCTAAAAAAAAGTTCAAACGTGTACAAGAGCGCCTCCCCACCTCTCTTGAGGATTGATATGATACGTGGGAAACAACGAAGTGTAAGTCACTGTAAGAAGTTATAGTTGGTTCCAGACACCAGAAGGACATTGGTAACAAGAGAAAAAATACAATATTTTTCATAACATACATGATAACATGGATTAAATGGGAACTCAAATGCACAATATAATAATAATTAATTTTATTTATTTATTTATTCATTCATTTTCGTCAAACAAATGTAGACTACTTACTTATATATGAATGTTACAATGTTTTCTTAAGTTAAATATTATTCCTACGGTACATGTTTCTTTTTAGCTGTTTTTTATTCATTGTTGTGACAATTAATTCGCAGTGCTGATTGTACAGGGTTTTCCATTTCAGGCTTCCGAAAATATACAGCCCTGCGCTGACAACCGTTTGACATAGCTGTCAACCAAAGCGTCATATCGTTAGTTGAATGTCTGCCATTTTACAATATGGATCGTTTTTACGCACAATCGCTAATGTAGTGCGTAAATTCGAACAAACTGGATCCGTAGCGGATATTGTGAAACCTGTGCATCATCGTAATGTGCGTTCGGCCGAAAATATTGCTGCTGTTGCTGCCAGTTTGGAGGATGACCCGAATGTTTCGATTCCACGGCGTGCTCAGCAATTGGGCTTGTCAAACACATCATTGTGGCGAATTTTGCATTTGGACTTGCACCTACATCCATATAAAGTCCAACTGGTACAAAAATTAGAGCGTGGTGACCATGGAATGCGTGGGGCATACGTCGATTGGGTGAACGAACAACAGCAGCAAAAAGCTGAATTTTCGCATCAAATTTTCTTCAGCGATGAGGCACATTTCGAGCTCGGTGGCTATGTGAACACCCAAAATTTCCGTAAATGGGGCTCAGAAAATCCACACGTGATTGTTGAGAGGCCATTGCATCCGCCAAAAGTCACGGTTTGGTGCGCATTATGGTCTGGTGGAGTCATCGGGCCGTATTTCTTTGAAAATGAGGACGGCGAGAAGGTAATTGTGAATGGTGAGCGCTATGGCCGCATGTTAACCGATTTTTTTTGCCACAAATTGAAGATATGGATACGGATGACATGTGGTTTCAGCAGGACGGCGCCACGTGCCACACAACACGACCGAACATGGCCATATTGCGAACGAAATTTGAGGGACGCATAATTTCGCATTTTGGTGATGCCAATTGGCCGTCCAGATCATGCGATTTGAACCCGCTAGACTTTTTTTTGTGGGGTTATGCGAAAGACCGTGTCTATGCCAACTCTCCGCAAACTCTTGAACATTTGAAAGACAACATTCGTGAAGTTATGACCGAGATACCGCCCCATATATGCCGAAAAGTCATCGAAAATTACCTGTTCCGGATCAAGGTGTGCGAGGAAGCCCTAGGTGGACATTTGAATGATGTTGTATTTCACACATAATGGCATAAACCTAACTTTAATTTGAAATAAAAGTTTCATCGAAATTCGAATTATAAGTGTGTTTTATTTCAATTTACTTTCGGAATTTAAAGTTGGAAAACCCTGTATATACGCATCATGCGATTGATAAGAGCGTTGCTTGCATAATTTGTTCTGGATGTTTTGGTTAGAAACAAATTGCGTGTTCTTTGTTGACGCCCAGGTACATAGAAATTTATTTTTTCTAGTAATTCAGCTGATTGTACTCGTTGCGAAATGAGATCATTAAAAAAAGAAAGCATTGCAAATTTACGGCGTTCCGTTAGTGCTTGGATGTTTATGAGCATGCAGCGTGCTTCATATGAAGGAAGTGGAAATGAGGTCCAGTTCAACTTACGGAGTGCAAATAAGAGAAACTGTTTCTGGGCTGACTCAATGCGTTCTTCATATACGACCATATACGGGTTCCAAACGATGTTACAGTATTCCAGAATGGGCCTTACGTATGTGATATACATAAGCTTGATTGTGTATGGGTCCTGGATGTTATGTGAGAAGCGTTTGACAAAGCTTAACACACTATTTGCCTTATTGATTACATAGTTGTAGTGTTCTATGAATATCAGTTTACAGTCCAGGACGACGCCTCTCTAACTATTTTACATTTTGATTTCCAAGACGTATTACTATGTTTGGTACATGACTTTTTCTGTTAAATGTAATGAAGTTGCATTTTTTTTACATTCAGTTTTAGTAGATTTTTATTACACCAAGTATGGAATACATGTATTTCGTTTGGAATGCTTCGTTGTCGTCTTAATTACCAATTTCCGCGAAAAGCTTCATGTCGTCTGCATACAAACGTACATTTATACGCTTGAGAACGAAGGAGATGTCATTAACGTACAGAATGAAAAGAAGAGGACCAAGATGTGAGCCTTGTGGGACTCCCGAAGTGGCTTTTACTGGATTTGAGAGAGAATTTTTAAAATGAACAATTTGTTCACGATTTGTGGGAAAAGAATTGAGCCAGTTTAAGAGTCCTTGTTCCATTCCAATTTTCTGCAATTTGAAGAGTAGTAATGGAATGTCGATGCGGTCAAATGTTTCACTGAAGTCAGCGTAAAGAGCTTCTACGTATTTGCCATTTTCCATTGCATTCAAAATAAAAATCACAAATGCCAACAGATTAGTTGCAGTTGAGCGGCCTTTGAAGAAGCCTTGTTGGAAAACTTTTTCATTCACTATTGCTTCGAATAGTTTAGGAATGCAAGACTTGTTGGAAAACTTTTTCATTCACTATTGCTTCGAATAGTTTAGGAATGCAAGAGATAATGGCAATTCCACGATAATTACGTACGTCAGATTTAGCGCCTGATTCAAAGATACCAGATACCAGAGTACCAAAAAAGATTGTTTCTATTTTTCTGGGAATATTCCAGTTTGTAGTAACATATTAAAAATTTCGTTCGAAAAATGCCCTACATCTTCATCGAGATGCATCTGCAATGGAAAGTTATTGCTTTTGATCTTAGACTTTACGTAATTAAAGAATTTCGTCGTACATGATTTGACTTCTGGTTCGACCTTTCTATTAAACTCTTCGTGTGCACTTTTAATGGCAAAATTTAGTTCTTGGAAAATATTCTGATATTTCAGCAAATTTTGATTACTTTTGTATATTTTGTATTTTTTGTGTGTTTTTTTCTGTTCTTTTAATTTCTTATTTGAGCGTTATACCAAAGAGGATATTTGCTGGTTGAATTTCTGTGTGTGTTCTTTTCTTCGGCACAAATTCTGATATCATACCATTTCGTGAAGAATATGTACGGATAAGTTGACATCTGGTTCGCTGTTTAATAAAGTATGCCATTCTATGGCTTGAAGGCTACATTTGATTGCTTCAAGTCGATGGGCAATTGTCTGTTATAAACAATTGCCCATTGCCCATTCAATTGTTTGTGAAATTTTTCATTTTTCTAAAGGGGAGTCATGGACTCATTCTCACAAAAGTCGTCGATGATGTTAGTAAATAATAGGTCTAAATAATAATTTTGGAAATTTTTTACGTGATTTATTTGAAATAGACCGATATGTGCCAATTCGTCAAATATATAATGAAGGGTTTCATTTTCCGCGACGACTGGAAGTAGAATGCCTTCGATAACGATAACGATATCGGGAATGAAGTTTATTTTGATTGAAGTCGCAATAGATATGCAATTTCACTTCTGTTTCTAGTTTTTCTGTAATTCGATTTGCCGTTTGAGGAAATAATTCATACGACTTTTTATTTGCATGTTGGGGTGGGAAATACACGGTAGCAAATATGTGTACTTCGCCAGCTATAAATAATTTTGCCCAAACGTGTTCAAATTCTTTATGTTTTCGGTTATTAGTTCTTCAGAAGTGAAATTTGCATTAATGGCAATGAGGACCCCTCCTCCAGACTTCTTCTGAGATAACGATAAGTTGCGGTCGTACCGGAATACATTAAAATTATTTCCAAAAATGTCTTCGCTTCTTACTTATTTTATTTTATTTTATTTTATTTTATTTTATTTTATTTTATTTTATTTTATTTTATTTTATTTTATTTTATTTTATTTTATTTCATTTTATTTTATATATACATTCATCGGACTTAACATGGTCTACATGAAAGAAAAACTACAAATATACATGTGAGCAACAAACACTACGTTGAAGCATAAACAATAAAGACATTGATCATTTTTAAGCCGCTTAAATTATCTAGTTGAGCTAAGTAGCTGGAGCACTTTCAGTTTGAAGGCATATGAGGACTCATTGAAATCAAATAAATGGACTCATTGAAATCAAATAAATGACAAAAATCAGGTCCAACTGACGCTGGTTATAGTTTCGAATCGTACTGCATTGGATCAGATTACATCGTACTACACCGTCCAATAACACCTCGATAGCAGAATACTGTTGTCCGGGTCCAGATCGCACAGCCGTAGGATACGGGAAATTGTTTCCGTTGGTAGTGCATGACCAAGCCAAGTTTGGCTGATTGTAGTCACCTGTGACAACAATGATATCGTCGATTCCGGCACGTTTACGTACTTTTTCTATACAGCTTACGTGGCTCGCCATAAGATGCCTATCACCACGTTTTTCACAGGGTAGATAGAAAGATCCAACAACAATTTTGCAGTCTGTAGCCGAAATCTGTACGAACACTTGCTCAAGATTATCAACCATTCCTTCGGTGCATAAACAAGAATCGAAGACATTCCTGACAGCAATTGAAACGCCTCCTCCTACTTGACGCAAGCTATTTTTTTTTATTGCGATCCATCCTGAACACGTTGAAACTATTGCCGAACAGTTGAACAGAGTTGATTCTTTCGTCCAACCATGTCTCAACTAGCACTATGACATCGTATTCCACTTCCAAACAAACCAGATAAAAAGTCATCAATTTTGGTGATCGTTGCTTCATTAAAACACCTTGAAACGATCTACAATGAATGTCAAGAAAATGCGTTTCGAAGTTACAACAACCGCACCGAATCAAACTTGAAACGTGATCCAGCATCTTTCTGGTCCTACATTAGGAACCTGAAAAATACTACTCGAATTCCCTCAGGAATGACGCATGATGGAGCTACTGCGGACTCGCCCGAGAATATCGCTGACTTTTTCGCGGACTTTTTTAGTAGCGTGCACAATCGTGACACTCCCAGCTTATCAGCGGCTGGTCGAAACATTCCATCGTTTGACATAAACCTTCCGCTATTAACTTTCGCTCCAAATGACGTAGCTGCAGTTTTGAAAAACCTTGACGCTTCCAAGGGTGCCGGTACAGACTGTCTACCTCCAGCATTTCTAAAGGAATGTGCAGATGCATTGAAAACTCCTATCAGCACAATCTTCAATCGTTCCCTGAGCGAGCGTAGGATTCCAGAGGTGTGGAAGATGGCATCGATCACTCCAATTCACAAGTCTGGTAGTGTTCACGCCATTGGTAACTACCGAGGAATCTCGATACTCTGCTGCATTGCTAAAGTTTTTGAAGAGCTCGTCCACCGGAGTCTCTTTAATGCGGTTCGTTCGTTCCATAACTGATGCTCAACATGGTTTTGTGAAGAAAAGTTCAACCGTTTCAAATCTGATGAGTTACATGAGCGTTTTGTCGGAAACTGTAGAAAGTCGCAGTCAGGTAGATGCTATCTATTTTGATTTCTCGAAGGCTTTTGATAAAGTTCCCCACGAACTGGCTATCGCAAACTCAAACATATTGGACTTCCTGAATGGATAACTGAGTGGCTCAGATCGTATCTAACCGATAGAAAAGCTTTCGTGAGAGTTGGGAGTGCTCGTTCCCGTACATATCTTATTTCATCCGGCGTCCCTCAAGGGAGCGTTCTTGGGCCCTTGATTTTCATTCTCTTCGTCAATGATCTCGCCAGCCGGCTGAGGTCTGGTTAGCTTTTCTACGCTGATGACCTAAAAATATTTAGGAAAATCTCTTCCATATTGGACTGCTATGCTCTACAAGCTGACGTGAATGAATTGGTTGCATGGTGTGCTGATAATGGCATGGAGTTGAACATCAGCAAGTGCAAGACAATCACATTTACAAGGCGCCAATCGTTTCTGTCCCATGACTACATAATCGGTTCTGCTGTTATCGATCGCGTTACCTCCATTCGAGATCTCGGGGTAATTCTCGACATCAAACTAAAGTTTACCGAACACATCAACAAGGTCATCGCAAAAGGATACGCTGTTCTAGGGTTTATCCGGCGGAACACGCAGTCCTTCCGTGACCCGTACACGCTGAAGGCTCTGTACAGCTCAATGGTTCGAAGTGTCCTTGAATACGCAGCATGCGTGTGGGCTCCTTACCATACAACGCACATCATCAGGATCGAAAAAGTGCAACGCTGTTTTATTCGCTACGCCTTAAGACAACTGCCATGGAATGATCCCGCTCATCTTCCTGATTACGAAAGTCGCTGCATGCTTATTGACATAGAAACGCTTTCGGCGAGGCGGAAGAAAATTCAACGTCTGTTTGTCTTCGATTTACTGTCCGGAAACATCGACTGTGCGGAGTTAATCAGCGAGATACGGTTTTACGCTCCCACCAGACAGCTCCGCGAAAGACAGCTATTGGCGATACGGCCGCATACAACGTCGTACGGGCAAAACTGTCCTTTGTCTTCCTTTGCTGCTTGTCCTTTGCTGCTTCCGTGCGTTTAATGTAGTTCAATGTCACTTCGATTTTAATGTATCTAAATGTGTTTTTAAACGTAGAATTAGGAATATTAGGTAGTATTTAAGATTTGTCAGTCTGTGAGATGTTTTTTTTTAAATCTAAGACGAAGTGAAATAAATAAATAAAAAAAAAAACTGCCATTTCCCCTTGGAATTGAAATTACATTCAAGCGAAAGAGTTTATTTTAATGTTTTCTATCCATATAACACTGCGACCAAATACATTTGGTTTTGTGATTTGTCAATCAAGTGCAGATAGCAGGAAAGCTTCTGAAGATTATTCTTCCCCATCAGTAGAATATTTTTTTATCCAATATTGGATGCATAAAACCTTGTGCCTCCAACGTAACGCTCTCGTTTTCGAAGTTCCCCAAATATTCATTTATCCATTCATTCAGAATAGAATCAGATCCAACTTCAAATAAATGGTCACTAAATCAACAATAGTCCTACGTCACACTTGCGGTTATACCATAGATACAACCCACATCCTGTTTTTTAGTTTATTTTATAGAGGCTTTCAACTCTATGAAATCCGAGCCGTATAGTTGAAAAAGTTAGCAATAGACTTTAAGCAACTTACACACAAGTCAGAGGACTGTCAATTCAACCTTTTTTAAGATCCCTTTTCGCATTATATACGATTGCACATCATATCATGATCATAAATAGTGAAATACCTGAACTGGGTAGAAAGCGGGACCGCGCGACCGTGCCATGCATGAATACATCTCAGGTGATGATCATCATAATTCCGCGACTCGCGAAAGACCTTGAACTTTCATAACACAATGGAGCATAAGAACACGAAGCACGAAAAAAAAACACGATACACGCAAAGTGCTCAAACTGAAACGGAAGTTAACTCCAAACGTTAGCGCGTGAATGAGAGAACACTAGGTCTGAAGCATCAAATTAATTTCGCTAATGGTTTCATTAGAAATTGAGCCGATTCTTGGCAATCGAAAGAACCGCGCGCCGAAAAATGAGAACACTGTCTCGCGAGGTGGCAGATGTTTTCACTTTTCCCTTTTGTTTGGCGGAAAACATGCTCATGCTCATATGCACTTGTTGGGTGGTTAAGTTTAGATAGTTGTGTCAGCATGCGTTATGTGTGTCGAGAGGAAACAAGTATGAGCTACATACCGTTTTGTCTCATATTCCGAACAGTCTCAAACTCCGAACACTTCATTTTCAAATGTATGTTTACTTAACATCTATGTTATAAATAATTGAAAAATGAAAACACTGACCTTCTTTGGGGTATAGGCTTCATTTGAACATCAATTACAGGTATCGATACAGCCTATAATTTATAATATTAAACATTTACAAAAAAGTTAGCAAATTGCGTAAAAAACAAGCATTGCCAATTTTTCAGTTTTTGTACTTTTTTCATCTATTTTGCTTGCTATTATCATGTTAATTGCTAGAAAACGTAAGAACCTACAATAAATGGATGAAAAAAATTATATTTTTATGCAGAAATCTTCATTAAAATTAGTATTGAAATAGTGTTCGGAATTAAAATCAAGTTTCTACGCATGATTCAAATTCCGAACACTTCATTTTTAAATGCAAATTTACTGAACTTCAATGTTATAAATGATTGAATAATGAAAACTCTGTCATTCTATGGGTAATACGCTTCATTTTGACATCATTTATAGGTATCGAGAATAGGAAAAAAATATGGCAGTCAAAATCAATGACAAAATGTTTGCGTTGGTGAATTTAATTTTTCAGTTTTTGTAGTTTTTTCAACCATTTTGTTAGCTTTTTTCATGTTAAGCAATAATATAAAAAAATCATTTGTTGCCGAAAGTTTGCAAGTTTTTCCTCACAAAACGTAGGTCGCAGGCTTGTTTGTGCCTGCGACCTACGTTTTGTGAGGAAAAAGAAGAGTAAAATTGATTTTCTTGGACAGGTTTTCAACTAAAACCACAATAACAAAACCGGGTTTCTGCACTAACAGGTCGGACTCGATAATATACTAACTCGATTATATGCAATATTCGACTCTGTTTTATACAGTTTAAAAAACAAAGTTGTTCAAATATGACTTATTTTAAGAAAAAAAATTAATATTTCAACGTTAAGGTGAAAAATAATTTGCTATTAAAAGTCCGATGGGGTAAAATTCGTGATTTGATGGTTCTAATTAAAGGCTCACCAGGAATTGATTAAAATGGTAATGCAGCGAAATAAGAAAATATACGAATCATAGAGCGTTTAGAGAATTATGCCATGTCTTTGTCTGACTAGAACTGCTATACAGTCATTCCATTCCGGACCTATGTAGTGATTCTCAGATTTTCTTAAAAATTGGTAGTTTTATTCCTTATCGCAAAATATTAAACCCATATTTTTTTGACGATGCCCATTTTCATTTTAGGGTAGTCGGAAAAATCATTTTTCCCCTTTTTTCCAGAAATGCCTTTTTTTAAAAATTTATTCAGAAAACTACATATCAAAGTCTTATTTGAAAAATTACACATGGATTTTCCATGTTCCTTTTTTCTGTCCAATGAGCTAACGAAATCGAAACATCTTAAATTTGGAAAATCATAACTGAAAGCGAAAAACAATAACATCTCTGATTTTTTAATATCTTATGTAAAAAAAACCTCAGCTTTCAAGAAAAATATAAAAAATAAATCGCCCTTGATCCCGAAACCATGTAAACTATAAAAAACAAACACTTTCAATAAGTACGAAAACTAAATCCAATTTATTGCGAGTATATTATTTTTTCATGAAAGACTATCTAATTGGCTTTAATTTGATATATCGATCATCTGCATCGGTTCAGTAGTTCAAAAGTTATGATTAAAAAAAATGAATTTTCGCTGTTCGTAATTTGAGACAAAAGTGTTCGAAATACCGTTTTGTCTCATATTACGAACAGTCTCAAATTCCGAACACTGCATTTTTAAATGTAAATTTACTACACTTTAATGTTATAAATAATTCAATGATATTCCTGATATTCTTTGAGGTATAAGCTACATTTTAACATCATTTACAGGCTACATTTAAACATCATTTACATATTTGAAATTATAGGCTATATCATAGCCTATAATTTAAAATATAAAACATTTGCAAAAAAAAAGTGACAGTTAAAACCAAAGATAAAATGCTTGCGTTAACAAACAAGCATCGTTAATTTTTCAGTTTTTGTAGTTCTTTCAATTTCTTTGTTTTTTTTATGTTAAGTGCTATAAAAGGTGAGAATCTACAATAAATGGATGAAAAAAATGATATTTTATTCAAAAATATTTATTAAAATTAGTATTGAAGTAGTGTTCGGGATTTGAATCAAGTTTCTTTGCATGATTCAAATTCCGAACACTTCATTTCAAATGTAAATTTACTGAACTTTTATGTTATGAATAGTTGAATAATGAGAGCCTTGAAATTCTTTGCGTTTTAGGCTACATTTTCACATCATTTACAGGTATCGATACAGCCTATAATTTATAATATTAAGAATTTGCAAAAAAGTGGCTGTCAAAACCAATGATGAAAAGCTTGCGTTACCAAATTCCGTAAAAGACAAGCATCGTTAATTTTTCAGTTTTTGCAGTTTTTCTTCAACTTTTTTGTTTGCTGTTTTCATATTAAGTGCTAGGAAAGGGAAGGGTCTATAATGAATGCATGAAAAAAATATATTTTGTGCAGAAATATTCATTAAAATTAGTATTGAACTAGTGTTCGGTATTTGAATCATACATAGAAACTTGATTCAAATTCCGAACACTTCACTTTAAATGTAAATTTACTAAACTTCAATGTTATAAATAATTGCATAATGAAAACCCTAACATTCTATGGTTTATAGGGTTCATTTTAAATTAAACAGGTATTGATACTGCCTATAATTTATGATACTAAACATTTACAAAATAAGTGACTATCGAAAACCAGTGATAAAATGTTTCCATTAGCAAATTCCATAGAAAACAAGCATCGTGAATTTTTAAATTTTTGTAGTTAAAACTATTTTGTTTGCTGTTTATATGTTCGTTCGGAAAGAAACTCGTTACGAATCTGATATAAATTGTTAAAAAAATCTTTTATGCAGAAATCTGTATTAAAATTAGCGTTAAAGTAGTGTTAAAGTATCAAGTTTCGACGCATGAATCGAATTCCGAAAGAAAATATTTTAACACACTATTTTCCGGAAAATACGATAGTTTTGAAATTAGGGTACAAGGACAATCCAATTCTGGAGCAACAATATAAAAATACCATTTGTTAACAAATGTTTGCGATCTCTTTCCTTCAAAACGCAGGTCGCAGGTGCAAACCAACGAGAGTAAAATTGATTTTCTTAGCCAGGTTTTCAACTAAAACCGCAATAACAAAACCGGGGTCCTGAACTCGATTATATACTGATTCGATTATACAGCCATTCCATGCCAAACCGTTATAGTGGTTTTCCGATTTCCGTGAAAAGTGGTAGTTTTGTTCTTCATCGCAAAATATCAGACCCGAACTTTTTATTTTTTTGTTAGGGTGACCATTTCCATTTTAGGGTGGTCCAAAAACTATTTTTTTTTCAAATTTTTTTTTTTTCCAAAAATGACTTTTTTGCAAAAAAAAACCATAACTTTTGCAATACTGGACCGATTCAGATGATCGATATATCAAATTAAACTAGTTAGCTGATCTTTTTTGAGAAAATACATCTACAAATTTGAAAAATTTCAATTTTATTTTATAATACGTATTTGTTTTTTATAGTTTTCATGGTCTCGAGACCAAGAGCGCTATATTTTTTTATATTTTTTCTTGAAAGCTGAAAGCTTTTTTCTTGTTTACATAACATGTCCAAAAACCAGAAATGTGTTTTTTTTATTTTGAATTATAATTTTTCAAAGTTAATCGATGGTCTAAAAAACATGTTTCCCTTTTTCCCAAAAATGACGTTTTTCAAAAATTCATAACTTTTGAACTACCTAACAGATTTGTCTTCAATTTGACATATTAAATTGAATTCAATGAGCTAGTCTTGTTCGAAAAAATGTTTAATTTGCAAAAAATGGAATCCTATTCGCATAGATCTAGTCGCATAGGAATATCGAACGAAGACTAAATCATGTTAACTTTGAAAAATAATAACTTAAAAACGATAAAAAAATCACACCTCTGATTTTTGGATATTTTATGTAAAAATACTAAGCTTTCTAGAAAAAATATAAAAATGTATAGCGCCCTTGGTCCCGAAACCATGTAAACTAGAAGAAACAAACATAATCGATAGTTACGAAAACAAAATCCAATTTTCTTGCGAGTAAAATATTTTTTCACAAAAGTTTAGATATATCGATTATCTTAATCGGTCCAGTAGTTCAGAAGATTAATCTAATTTTTAGTTTCTCACCATGAAAATATATTTTTAAATCATTTTTTTTGAAGTCAAATGATCAAGAAGGCACTATTGTATCCAAAAATCAAGTTAATTTCGCGAAAAAGTACCATTCTGAGCAATGAGACACTGTTTAATGGCCATCAAAGTTAAAGTGTTCGGAATTTGAGACAAAACGGTAATTCCCAGCAATTCAAGTGCGTGCAAAGAGAAACGGCAGCAGCACAGTTGCAGGATTTAGAAAAAAAGGCTGAAATGCACATGCCGAATTGTTTTGGATGATTGATTACAACACGAGTTCGCTTATTCAATGATCTAAACACTTGCACATCCTCTGTTTTTCTGCTGAAATTCAATATTTCAACATTTCATTTATGAAGACATAAAGGATGCTCGAAAAGCTGCATTTGACTCACTAAACGATATCTCGTTTATCAGCTATGTTGTTGTTGTTGATACAGTTGGTGCACAGAGCTCAAGTTCCTCCGCTGCTGTATTTCTTCGCTTATGTTGGCATCCATCATCACAATTTCATGGCGTTGAGGAAACAACAAGAACAACGAATGTGTTTAACGAACAATCGAAACAGTGAAATTGTCGAAGAATACCACACTTGTGATAATTTATGTAACCATTCGTTGTACGGATGTAACATCTGGTGCGGTCTAGAAGTTGGGAAAAAAGTTGGTTTGCTTACAATATTGTTGTGCCTCTCACCCCAATTTATCCCCTTTTCTCAGACTTCGTCTTGCGCAGTGCGGTTTTGTATTATAGTGTAAGGTTGCTTTAGTTCAAAATCGCTGTAAATTCCTCAATTGAAGATTCATTACTCGATTCGATGGTTTAGGGTGAATGTTTATATTTACAGTTTGCCCGGGACTTCAAAATATTGCGGAGAGAATAGCTACATAATCAGATAGGGATATATTTCATCTCCGACGATCGAACGATACAATATTTAGTATCATTCTGTTCAATTACATGTTACATGAGATGAATTGAAATCGGAAAGCTTTGTATTATACGGTTCAGGTTACTTTACCAATCCACTAAAAATGTTCTTGAATGATACACGAAGGCCCGTTAGATGATCTCTCACAGGAATCCGAGTCTACCTCCACCTCTTATACGTTGTTTTGACGTAGGACTACGTCTTTCATTTCTGTACCGGGGTGTAAGTTCAAAGTTTTGATAACGAGAGAGTGACGCTGGACTGCAAGGTTTTGAACGTTATTATCTCTTTACAGGCTGAATGGAGTGGTATAATAATCACTTCATCCGAAAGATAAAATGTCAACGAGTTATATGAATGTCACTTATTGGTCCAAAAAATCGTTTCAATAGCTGAAAAATTGCTTTGAGCTAATGAGCTAATTATGAGCTCATCGATGATGATTGGTAATCACAATGTGTTCCCGAACACGGACGCAAAATCTAGGCACCTGGAGAAACCGTCATAGCGAATACATGCAAGCTGTGATTTCTTTTGCTCGCTTGCATTAGTGTTTGGGAACCCATAGCGGACACATGCAAGACGTGAGTACTTTTACTAGCATCAGTTTCTGTTCTGCTTTCGCATGGAACAATCATGAAAAAATGTTTGCGTGTGAATGCGTCCGAGCGAAGGAATATTCGCACCCATTTACGCATTCGCCTTGGTGTTCCTGCGATGTAATCCAATCCGCGTTGACGGCGTTGAACTTCGTATTACGGAATGGGGGAGTTTGCAGAAGAAATGAACAAACTTTTAAAATAAAAATCATGAATGAATTTTTTTTCCCAAATCAAATTAGTACTCTATGTAAATGAAAATTACATGAGAATATCTGAAAATTCATAGAAAATACTTTAAATTAGGGTCAGAACAAACGTACTTCTAGTAGGTAAATAACACCAAGAAATAATGTTCATATAAATTTTAGCAATTTAAAAGTGCCTTAGGGCCGACTAATCTGATGGAGAATAGTTGGCCTCATACAAACTAATGTCGTATCCAGATGTCGACACCATTCCGCCGTCAACGCGAATAGCATCAGTTTCTGTTCTGCTTCCGCATGGAACAGTCATGAAAAATTGTTAGCGTGTGAATGAGTCCGAGCGAAGGAATATTCGCACCCATTTACGCATTCGACTTGGTGTTCCCGTGATGCAATCCAATAGCATCAATTTCGCATGCTTTCGCATGGAACATTCATGAAAAATTGCCACATCACGATAAAAACGAAATGAGTTTTATGCAAGGTTATATAGACTTTATTTCATTTTCACCGTGAAATGGTTCTCAGTTTCTATTCTGCGCATGTTGTGATCATGAAAAATCTTGTGTTATACTCACGAAAACAAAAAAGAATCATGTATCAAACATCTTCAGTTGCCTTTACAAGGCCACTCAAATTCCATCGGTTCGTTTCGGGACCACCAACAAGCCCGAAAGAGTTGAATTTTATGTTTATAACAATTCCATACTTATACTCATCCACCCACACACTAACAGAAAAACTTTCTGTAATCTTTCAAAATATTAATTCATTCATTCATTAAGATTCATTCATTCAATTTCATTTCAATTCAATTTCAAATGAATGATTACCGAGCGAACGGTTGTTCTACGTCTACCTTGCGATTATATCACAGATATAACCCACTTCTTGTTTTTATTTTTGTCTTACCTCTCCAGGATACCTTTATCGACGGATTTCAGTGAGAGAGAGATCTTGTTGCTGACGAATTCAGCATTTTCAATGGTTTTAACTACAATATTTCCTGAACCGGGCTTATCCCATTTGTTCACGTTGGGTTGTGCGAAAGACAAATATAAATGTGAAAGCCGTATTGCGTTTTTCTAACACGGGATATCCCGATTTTCTAGTCCGTGTTAGGAAAGCGACTTGTGGTCTTCACATATATGTGGGAAATTAGAAGCTCTATATTCAAAACTATTTCAACACATCAATCATTGAATATTAATTATTGGAAATTTATAATTATATAGATAATTGTTGACGACGCCATCGATGTTTAGTTTTTTTTTCTCCTTATATGTTCTCGGAAAAATATCCTACGTCAAAACGTACCGATGGTTCATTTAGACATTTTCAAAGCAAAATGGCATTTGTATGGGCATTTTTGGTAGCCACATTGGTTGCACGTTCGCTTACTAAGCGATCGATCTGAGTTCAAAACTAGGAGCCCTCAATTAACCGTCTGTGTGTTGTTATAGAATAACTACGTCCACGCAACAATCATCAGTGATAGAGATTGATCCATGTTCGAATGGATATCAATTCATCCATACAAGCTTTGCTTTGCTCTGCAAAAAACATCGAGCTGTTGTGCTATTATTAACACAACAATTATCATATTAACTGTCTCTGCTGTCCGGTGGTCTAGCTGAACAATGAAATAACAGAAGGAATATTCTTACGCCTCAAAATTACGCCTTATCGGAATCGGTTCAACAGTTCAAAAGATATGAATTTTTGAAAAAAGGGAAGGAATTGATTTTTCGGAACACTCTAATGAAAAAATAAAAAATTACGGGTCTAATATTTTGTGATGAGGAACAAAACTTACTCTTTTTACGAAAATCTGAGAATCACTATATCGGTTCGTCATGTAATGGCTGATAACATATATCGCAACAACGTTTTTGCGTTGTATGCATTCGAAGTCCCTCAATTTTTTTACATGACACATTTTCTATTTCAAACCCCCTATATAGAAACCAAAGAAGTAGTTCTACGTCAAATAAAAACAAATATTCATCGAATATTGATATCCACCATGCAATAATAATCCTGTAGAATAATTTATTAAAAAATTAGTTCAAGTGAACCGTTTTGTGAATGCAGCTACAGGTACTGTTAGCAAGAAATCTTGCTAATCATTTTAGTGTGGGAACCGTTGCACAGGAATTAGGCTCCATACTCCATTCTTCGTCGAAAAAGTTGCCATCGGCAGGTTCTGAATCTAACGATGACCCGTTCGAGTAAATTGGTTGTGCTTTTGGCCACCGGTTCACGGTTATAGTGGAAAATGATCAACAGAAGTGGTGTGCTGTGAAGAGGTAATAAGCACGCAGCTGAGCCAACTTTTGCAGACCAGATTCGCTGGGCTGAGAACGGAGAGTAAATCATCGTGACACCCCCGAGCGGAATCGACTTCCCAAGCGAAGCAATTCTTAAACTCTGAATGTTGGGTTTTTTTAGCTCTTCGAAACGATCGAGAGGGAAAAAAGGAAACTAAAGTTTATTTTCCAACACCTAAATCAAAGTTTTAAAAAATCAGAAGTTTAGATTTTTTTCAATCGAAATTTAAATTCAGCAGACAGATGGATATCAATAACATAACTGAACCGATGAAGGGTAACACAAAACTTGTCTTGTCAGATAAACACACTCACCGAGGTGCAATGCAGAATGTCTCGAAATATTTCGCGTGCACACACATTCACAAGTACGACGGAAGTGGCAAAAGTGACACGTTTTTACGCCACGTCCAACACGTTGTGGAAATTCCTGCGGCAGATTCAGATCTCTTCTCCATGCAGCACTTGTCAAATCTTGGCGCTGGTTCACAACACCAGCCAAGTTTGCCGAGGCGTTTGGCACAAATTCAGGACCAATTATCAACGAGTTCGATCGGCTGCCCGGAGTCAATCCCGGAGTGGGCGAGAAAAAATGATCGAATTCCGAAACGTATTCAAGAGCGGTGTCAAAAATTCATACGCGATTGTGGAACGTAACGATCCACGCCTAGACATATCGTCGATCAATGTTTTCCCCTCGGAACGGGGCCAGAATATGTGACGATGCAGAACCGATGACAGACAGACGCGTAAAAACCATTTAATTTGGACAATAATTCTGAATTGTTTTGTTGTTCGGGTGTGAGGAAAAATTGCTCGCGTGTTTCATCTCACCCGAGATTTGGCCATGTCGTCAAGATGTCGCATACGATAGAAGATAAAAGTTTTTCTCGGAAATGAAGGAAGAAATCCGATTGAAAAACAGCAAAGTGTATGTCGCATATATTTGCACGCCAAGAGCAAATGGTTTGAAATCGACAGAGAAAAAGGGAGCAGATGTCACTGCACTTGGGTCCATCAACATCACATTCCGATTCCACCTAACGTAAAACACGTGCAGTCACGAAAATAGATGAAACTCGCTAGCATTACTCAACTGGGAAAACTATAAATACGTAATACCACAGGCGCCACTCAAACGGACAGTCGCTCAGCCACTATCCGACAGCTGAGATTAGCAAAGCGAAGCGAAAGTATTGGATAGTAATTGGACGCTCAACTAGAAATGAATGAGTACGTGTATAAGTATCAAGAATTAACTTTAATAGGCAAGTACATTTGAAATAGTATACAGAGTTGAAATTCACTACTCTGCCTAGCCTAACTCCATCGAGGGCATAAATACTTCTGTCATTTTAGCATATTCACGATATTTTTGTGTCTACACCACCCCATTCGTATACCAACAGATTTAAACATTCAGTGACATGATCATCTTTAACAGAAAATTAATCGTAAGAAATCACAAATTATCTAATGGATATAGATATAGATAAAAAATATTTATTTATTTATTTATTGTCGTCAATCAAAATTGTAGACCAATACATTCTTAATACTACTCAAAACTACTTACTTAAAACTTACTTAAAACTTACTTAAAACTAATTAAATCAAAAGACGATTTTAACAAGTTACATAATCAAAAAATATTTTATTTATTTATTTATTTATTTATTTGTTTCGTCAATACAGCGTAGACTAAATATGCTGCCCAAATATTACAGTGAAATTTAACCATATCTTATTCTATTCAGATAGTTTTTGAGCATTGGCCTTGACATGGTTATATCAATTACAGTAAAACCTGTTTTTGTGCGGTTTTTTTTGTGCGATTTTCTGTTCTTGTGCGGTTTTTTTGTGCGATTTTTTTTTGTGCGGTGTATGAAAAGAAGCATATTTGACGAAGTTATCGTCCATTTAGTTTTTGTCGATGGTTTATATGCATTTCAGTGCGAAAAAAGCATATTAGCGTCTCAATTATCCACTTCTGAAATCATTCCCCTTCTCTCATCAAATGCTCAAATGTTTCAAATGTTTTTCTAAGTTATTGCATGACATAATTTCTATCAGCAACACGTTTCGACATGCAACTAAAAGCACAAAACAGCCACGCGCAACCGAAAAGGTAAAGTGTCCCATCGCAAAGCAGGGAAACAAAAGTGAAATTGAACGGTGAATGGGGTGGATTTGAGTTATTTTCTTGGGGGAAACTTTTTTTATGCGGTCCCTATCCCCCGCACAAAAAAAAAGGTTTGCCTGTATTTCACTGTGTTCGTTACAGAGGCTCATCATACGATTAATAGGACTATATTTGGCATAATTCGTTCTTCGGTAATCTATGTAGAAAATGTTAGGGGTTCTCAGGTGCCTAATCGGTGCGTAAAGATTTAGGTTCCCTAATAGTTCTTCTGAGTCCACTCGTTGTCATATGATGTCAATAATAAATAGAATCATTGCAGAGTTCCGACGTTCTATTAAGCTTTCCATATTGATTAGCATGCAACGTGCCTCATATGGAGGATATGGAGGATAATAAAAATTGTTTTTGTACAGATTCAATTCTGTCTTCGTGTGAAGTTATGTAGGGGAACCATACAATACTACAGTATTCGAGAATTGATCAGACGTATGTAATATACAATGTTTTTATTGTGTACGGATCGTAGAAATGGTAACTAAAGCGTTTGATGAAGCTCAACATATTATTTGCTCTATGGATGATTGTATTATAAAGAACAACGAAGATTAGTTTCGAATCTAAAACCACACCTAAGTCTCTTACTCGTTGACATCTACTGATGGGTTGATTTCCCAGCTTAACATCATTGTTCAATGGTGTTCTTCTTCTTGTAAAAGTCATCAAAGTGCATTTCCTAACATTTAGCTGTAAAAAACTCTTAGCGCACCAATTATAATCTATGTCAACTTCATTTTTGAATGTTTGAGAGTCTTCTTCATTCTTTATTTCCATATACAGCTTCATATCATCTGCGTAGATAAGTGTTAAGAAAAACGCAAACGTCATTAACGAATAAAATGAACAAAAGTGGCCCCAAATGAGAGCCTTGAGGAATTCCGGATGTAACAAATATTGGTTTTGAAATTTTCCCATTAAATCTTACCATTTGCGTGCGGTCAGTCAAATATGATCCTAGCCATTTCAATAGCTTGACTTCTATCTCTATTTTTTGAAGTTTAAGAAGCTGTAATGGTATATCAACACGCTCGAAAGCCTTACTAAAAGTGAATGTGACAAATTCCAGCAAATTTGTTGTTGTTGATAGTCCCTTGCAAAAAACGTGTTGCTTATTCGTAATTTATGCTTAGTTGTTGAAAAAGTTTTTGGTTTATTATGGCTTCAAAGAGTTAAAAATAAAATTTTTAATAATTGCTACTCCACGATAATTTCTTACATCGGATCTATTAACGGATTTTAATATAGGTACAAGAAAAGAGTTTTTCCATATTTTTGGGAAACTTTCTAATTTCAATGACTTATTCAAGAAGCCAGAAAAGTGGAATGTCTCCTACAGCTGGTGCAATTGAACCGGATTGTTCAATTGCATTCACGCGATGCTGGAAACTACTTCCGAAACGCACTGTGATCCCGTCTCGTTTTCCTTTTAACTAAGGAACGGGCTGAGGAACCTGGGCACAAGTTCCACTTAATTCGGGAACGGGTTATTCGGATCGCGTAAATTGTAAAACTACAGTACTCAAAACTTCTCGGATTGGAGAAGAATTGGATTTTATTCAGACGTCTGTCTTCTACGAGATTCTGATTTCAACTATATTTATAACTCTCGGCCATATGCATTCTACATGGCTGAGTTTTAGATCATTTTCATTTTAGAACAATATACTAATCATTCCGGCCACCTTAAAATAGTCACGTATTTTAATTACTATACGGACACTGCTGCGTACGAATCGATGAACTGACTGCGGTCCAAGATATTGGGTGATTGATGGGCTGCTCATTGCGAGTTCGGTTACCATCATAGGGACCGGCTGGATTGGTGGCTGGTAAGAAACAAACTAATTTAATAAACAATAAATCATTTTGGTACCTCATTCTCAACGTCGTTCACGTTTGATGGCATTGGAAGAAGTGAAAGTTTGACGACAGGACGGACAACATTGTCTGCAGATGCCGTCTTCAAGGTGACGACTCTAACGATACCATCATGAGCGGGATGAATCTTCGTTATGCGACCCAACATCCACTGGGCTGGGGGAAGGTTGTCGTCCTTAATGATGACTAGTCGGCCCACTCGGATGTCAACGGGAGGTTTGATGCCTTTTGATGAACGGGCTTGCAGCTGCTGTAAATACTCGGTGCTCCAGCGCTTCCAAATTGCCTGGAGTCGTTTTTGCATCAGCTGCCAACGGTTGAGCTTGTTGTCTGGTAATTGCTTGTAGTCGGCTTCTGGAATCGAATGCAGGTTCGAACCGACCAGGAAATGACCCGGTGTAAGAGCCTCTAGATCCGTTGGGTCATTGGACATCTCAGTTATGGGCCGTGAGTTGAGGCACATTTCGACCTGGGCGAGCAGGGTCAGCATTTCTTCGTGGGTGACGGTTGTATTACCCACTTCCTTCAGAAGATGACTCTTCGCCGATTTCACCGCCGCCTCCCACAGACCACCAAAGTGAGGTGCGCGCGGTGGAATGAATTTCCACCTGATTTCTGCATTAGCGCACCAGTCGAAAATGAGTTTTCGGCTGCTGTCGTCCGTTTTAAGCATTTTAAAGAGATGATGCAGCTCGTTGGCGGCTCCCTTAAAGTTTGTAGCATTGTCTGAATGAAGTTCACAGACCTTGCCACGCCGTGCTATGAACCGCTTCAGAGCAGCCAGGAATGCTGCTGTGGAGAGATCGCTGACGAGCTCCAGATGTACGGCCCGCGTTGAGAAGCACACGAATAAAGCGATGTATGCTTTGACTGGTCCTGCTCTACGGTGTGGACCACGTAAGAGGATCGGGCCGCAATAGTCGACACCGGAGACTGAAAATGGCCGCGACGGTGTCACTCTGGAGTTAGGTAAATCTGCTGTTGCTTGCTGGATCAATACCGGTTTTCTACGGAAGCAGGTATGGCACTGGTGGTACACTTGACGCAATAAATCTCTGCCTCGTAGAATCCAGAACTTCTGTCCGATGGTGGTCGTCATCAGCTGCGGTCCGGCGTGCATTAGAGTTCGGTGGTAGTGATCAGCAAGCAGGTGTGCCAGTCGGTGTTTACTCGAGATGATGATTGGATGCTTCATTCCTTCGGGAGAGTTGGAGTCTTGAATACGACCACCAACCTTGATGAGGCCGTCCTTGGAGAGCATTGGATTGAAGAATTTCATAGGTGATGTTTTGTCAACTGGTCGTCCATTGCGTAGTGCTTTCAGCTCCGTCGGAAACGTTTCACGCTGGGATAGTTGACACAGAACATGTTCAGCGTCTTGAAGATCGGATGCAGTGAGATGTGTGTGTGGCTCACATGGTGTCTTCGAGGATGCCGCACAAGCCCCATCAGGATGTTTCTTGGCAGCTGTTGCGTGCAGTACACCCATGTACCGCAGGAAGTATGCCACGGCCTTCCGTAGCTTAGTATACGACGAGAAACAGTTGAACAACCAATCGCACAGTTGATCCGTGGGAGATATGAGTGCCGCCAGGCACACTTTACATTCTTCGACGACAGCCTTGGAGGATGCCACGGAATCGACGAGTTGGCTTGGCCAATGTTTCTTGGTCTGCTTGAGCCAAGCAGGCCCGGTCCACCATCGCTCTTGGTGAAGAAGTTCGGCTGGAGTGAGGCCACGGGATATATCATCGGCCGGATTGTCCTTTCCTGGCACGTGGTACCATGGATGACCAACTGTCGCAATTTGAATTTTGGACACTCGGTTGCCCACAAAAGTTTTCCATCTGTTGGGTGATGCTTTCAGCCATTGAAGCGCGGTCATGGAGTCTACCCAGAAGAAAACAGGAAAGTTAGATTTAAGCGAGGCAATTACCTTCAGGAACAGGTCTGTAGAGAGAACTGCAGCACAGAGTTCCAAGCGGGCAATGGAATGGCGGGTCTTCAATGGCGTGACCCTTGATTTTGCTGCAAGCAGGTGGACGACAACGTTCTGGCGTTGATCTTCGGAACGCATGTACACGCATGTACCGTATGCCCTTTCGGAGGCGTCTGAGAAGAAGTGCAATTCGAAGCTGGTAGCACCGGCCACCGAAACGAATCGGGGGATGCGAACATCGCTCACCAAGTTCAATTGGTAATGAAATGCTTTCCATTCATCTTGGATCCTTGTCGGAAGTGGATCGTCCCAAGCGTAGGAATTCCCATCGTTGTTCTTCAATGCCCACAAGCGCTGCATAAACTGCTTGGCTGTTGAAATTACCGGACCGGCAAGGCCCAATGGATCGTAGATCTTGGCAATGTACGACAGTACATTCCGTCGGGTGAGTTCGACTGCAGGAGGTGTAAGTTGGATCCGAAACCGCAAAGTATCGGAATGCGGTTCCCATATAAGTCCGAGTGTAGACACCGACTGCTCGTCGGCGAATTCGTAAACCGGCTGAATTGCCAATTCCTCCGATGGTATTTCGGCTAGGACTGCCGAACTGTTGGAGGCCCATTTCCTCAACGGAAACCCGGCGGATTGCAACATAGCACTGAGCTGTCGACGGAGTTCTACGGCTTCTTCGGGTGTAGATGCACCGCTGATGAGGTCGTCCACGTAAAAGTCTTCGAGGACGGCCTTTTTGGCCATCGGAAAGTTCTCGCCTTCATCTGTAGCGAGCTGTACGAGAGTACGTGTGGAGAGAAACGGCGCAGAAGAGGTACCGTAGGTAACGGTCTGAAGCTCGTACGTGGAGATTGGATCCGTTGGCTTCTGTCGAAAAAGTACTCTGAGGAGTGGTTGATCGTTGCGACAAACTGCAATCTGACGGAACATTTTTTCAATGTCCGCCACAAGACCGATTGGTTTTGTCCGGAAACGCAATTTAATTGACTGAAGATCCTCTTGAACGATTGGCCCGACAAGCAGAAGATCATTGAGGGAACTACCAGAGGACGTACGGCAGGACGCATCAAATACGACCCGTACTTTCGTGGTTGTACTGCTGGCTTTGAATACGGGTGGTGTGGCAAATAGTAGTGGTAAATGGAGTTGTCCACCGGATCCTCGAGCCGTCGCATATGGCCTAGCCGTGAATATTCTTCCAAGAACTCATGGTAGGCTTCCTTTACGGATGCATCACGTTCAAGTTTTCGCTCCAAGCATAGTAGACGTCTTTCGGCGATTGCACGGGATTCACCGAGTTGAATGTAAGGGTCCTGTGATTTGGGAAGAGACACTACATATCTCCCGTCGGATTTTCTAGTCGTAGTACCCTGATATAGCTCCTCGCAGGCGATCTCCTTGGAGTGGATAGTGGAGATGACAGACTGGGTAACCGTCACTGTTGTTTCACCGATGCCAGCGATGGGAACACGTACTCGATCTGACTGTAGACACAAACGACGAGCCAGCTTCTTTGAGATGAAGTTCGACTGCGAACCAGAGTCGATTAATGCTCGAGCAGAATGTTGTCTTCCAAATCGATCCTCGATCCACAGCGAAACAGTGGACAGGAAAACAGTTGATGGGGAACTGCTATGAGCAGGAACGCTTACTTCGGGAACCAAAATACCCGATCCGTGGGAATTCGCTTGTTGTGTCGGGTACTGGGGTGTTGACTGTGCTGCAGGGTCGCTCGAGGATTTGTGCAACAGCGTATGGTGGCGTTCGTGACAATGACGACAGGTGTACTTGGAGTCGCATCTCCGTGCGATATGCGACGATTTGAAGCAGTTCCAACAAAGTCGCTTCTGGGAAATTAGTTCGCGGCGCTGCTCAACGGTCATTCTTTGAAAGGCTGAACACTGAAACAATAGATGCTTCTCCGGGCATGCAATGCAGGATGGTGGACTTGGACGCGAACTTGCGGTAGCGGAGTTGGCAACCGCCTTCGTAGTGGGGAGCTTCTTGCTGAAGGAATGGGGACCGGCCACCTTGGCTGGTGCTGCTTGAGAACGATGTTGGATCTCTGTTGACACTGTTTGCAGAATCCGAATTCGCTGGTAGAGAAACTCGATACATGCTTCGTACCCAACATTATCCGACTTTGCTGCATACTCCTCCCAGGCTCTGAGGGTAGCAGGGTCCATTTTATAGGACAACATACAAATCAGTGGAGTGTTCCACGTTTCCACCAACTCACCAAGCTTCGCCAGTGCCTTCACATGGCGTTGAAAATCGTCTACAAGATGATGAAGATCCTGTGCAGATTCTTTCCGGATTGGAGCGAGATCGTGTAGTGTACGATACAACTGTTTTGTTAAAAACCGCTTGTTATCATAGCGCTTTAGGAGGGCTTCCCAGGTGATGACATAATTGGCTGCCACTATATCCACCGTCTCGTAAGGCGTACGTGCCTCACCCTCTAAAGACTGGAGCAGGAACTGCAGCTTCGCTACCAGTGGAATGTCCTTGACGTCATGTACCATCGATTTGAAGGTGTCACGAAATCCCAGCCACCGTGAATAGTCGCCGTCAAACTTCGGCAGATCTATTTTTGGCAACCGTAGGTGGAAGCTAGTAGGTTGAGCTGGAGCTGCATCGTGTACATTGATGGTTGAGTTCAGGTCCAGCAATCGCCTGTTCATCAACCATCCCTTGGTTGCACAGTATCTACTCTGGAACTGGTGGCGTTCCTGGAGATGCTTCACTAACGGGGCGTCTCCATTGTCCATCCTTTCAATTTCGGATTGAACCTTCAAGCAGTCCTGGAAAGCCTGGTCGAGTATCTCCAGCCACACTGGTACTTGTGGGAAATCTCGTTCTTCCTCGTAATTATCCATGAAGGCTTCCACTGTCTCGAGTGTTGAAAGTAATGACCGTCGAAGAGTTAATTTGTCTTTCAACTTTTTATCCTTCACTTTCATGGTGGCCATCTCCCGACGTTGGCGTTATTCGAACGACCACAACAACGAAAATAGATTCACAAACGCGACGAAACGTGGGTGGGACGGTACGTAAAACTTCTTCCCGTATAGTCTTTTTCTTCGACTCTTTCCCGACGAGGATGTTTCGGTCACCAAGGAATTTCGAAAAAACACTGCACAGTTACCGAATTGCTAAACACGGTGCACTACTTGCCCGAGCAAAGGATATAAAGCGTCCTTTCAATTGCGATCGATCGATCGAACAACGTATCGATCCAACAATGCTAGCGTAGCTTGGCTTGAGTTAAATCGCGAGAAACAATAGATATTGTTCACCTTCACAAAGGGTCAAAGTCACTACTTAGTCTTCGACACTGAACAATTGCAATCTTCTTTGCTAATTGTCTCGAACAACGGATGCACTAACAATGCCTATTGGTTTCACACATCGCGTGCAAAATGGCAGATTCCACACCGAACCTTTGTTCTTGACAAACGTGGCCACAATCACTTTTTGGTCCCCGGAATGTCCTTCGCATCCGGTTCGAAGGACCAATGTTTCAGCGGATTACCCGGAGTGTCCGACGCGAAGGCTTTCGTAACGGCACTAATGGCCTCTGGGCCTAAAAACGTGAATGCCACTTGACTCAGTCAAACACTGTCTCCTACAGCTGGTGCAATTGAACCGGATTGTTCAATTGCATTCACGCGATGCTGGAAACTACTTCCGAAACGCACTGTGATCCCGTCTCGTTTTCCTTTTAACTAAGGAACGGGCTGAGGAACCTGGGCACAAGTTCCACTTAATTCGGGAACGGGTTATTCGGATCGCGTAAATTGTAAAACTACAGTACTCAAAACTTCTCGGATTGGAGAAGAATTGGATTTTATTCAGACGTCTGTCTTCTACGAGATTCTGATTTCAACTATATTTATAACTCTCGGCCATATGCATTCTACATGGCTGAGTTTTAGATCATTTTCATTTTAGAACAATATACTAATCAGTCTTATTATCACGAACAACTGGAAGAAAGATAAATTCATTGCCAAAATCAGTGACAAAGTCCACATTTCGTTGATTGCAATCTCCGTATATATGGATTTTTGATTCTGGTGCCAAGGAAGATAAAATATTTTCAGCAGCTTCGAAGATTTTCTCATTACAACTAATTTGAGCACGATCAGGAGGGAAGTAAACAGATGCATATATATGTATCTCTCCCGCAATAATTGCTTTGACCCACACTTGCTCAAACTCGTCGAATTCTCTTGTTGAAATATGTTCTGAATGTATTGATGAATTAATAGCAATAAGGACGTCGCCTCCCGATTTTTTATGGGACTTGTGAAGATTACGGTCATCTCTGAAGACATTAACACGATTTCCGAATACTTCCTCGCTTCTAACACTATCATCCCAACTTGTCTCTGTGGCCATAATTATCGAGAAAGTGGATTTTAAGTGGACTTTTCATACGGTTGAAATTTTGACAGTATATCAAAATTTCAACCACATTAGTTATTGAGGCGAGGAAGTTTGTACTACTTGGTATGACGAGGCATCCAAATTGCTAAAACTTACTACTTCTCCTTGGTGTGAAGCTAACAATTAATTATCTTCTGGGACGTCTGACTTCGTTAATGGAAACATCTCCTGAGAAGATGTCATGTCTTGCCTTACGCCAGGAAGTGGCGAGTTGTCATCCTTCAATGGCTTCGTCAATTCCGGGGAAAACACGAATGCCTGCATGAATATATGTATGATCAAATTTATAATTGGTTTATTTGCTTCGTCTCCTTCGATTCACAGTCGTACAAACTAATAGTTAGAATCCATGAATACTATCAATTACAATATATTATATACACTCTGTCCAAATTCTATAAGACCACCCTGAGCCATGTAACACAAACAGTTATAATTTCAACAAAATATTTTCATACATTGTTGAATGCTTAGAATATAGCATATTTAACGTCAATTTCGCTTAAAAGAGTCGTTTGTTTGTTTATTGGGCTTAAATATGATAATTTCAACTGTCCAGTTTTTATAAGACCATTTCAAAATTTATAAGTAGTATCAATGAAAAATTTGAAACAATCGGCAGATTTACATGTCAATAATTAGTAACCGTGCTATTTTGGTTTATAACCTGGAAAATTCGTGTTAGCATACTATTTACTAATTTTTGCAGAACGGATTTCTCGACATTTTCCTATGTCTCCGATATTGCGGCCTTGAGCTCATCAATCATAGTGTACCGCTTTCTCTCAGTGTAGAGTCTGCGTACAAGGATCCCCCTTAGATTTTCAACAGAATTCAAGTCTGGAGAGCAAGCCGGCCAGCCCAAAAAATAAGTTTTTGGTCCTTAATCCATTGCTTAGTTTTCTTGATGGTATGAATAGCAGCACCGTTTTGGTGGAATGCAAATTTTTTTTTGCGACGATACCCACGCAAAAACGGTTGGAGAGAGGATTCCAGACCATGTATATAATCCTTACTATTCATCTTGAATGATGCGAGAGCTATCTTGAGCCTTCCGGTTGCACAGCACCTTACACGAGCGTCCACCAGAATTCCTGGTTGAAAAACTCAGACGTCTTCCGATGTGAGTTGGTGTAAGATTAGAAGCTTTGACCTTTCAAGTCCTCTTTATGTAAGGGTTTTGTACCAAAAGCGACCGAATTGTCATCCGGGAAATATTTAAATTCAAAGACTGCTTTATTTGCATCAGCGATTTTAAGGCTTTCGGATCTGTTCTAACTTTTTCCCGCTTATCCCGGTCAGAGAGCTTCGGTTTACGTGAAACTGTGTGTATGGTAGTCAACAACACCAATACACTAGAATAAAAAATCACAGGAGGGCTGTGTCCGAGACACGACCGCAGAGTAGACGTAGGATTCCGTTAGGCTATATGTTGATTTTGGATATGTTTGAAGAATTACATCGTTAAACTCTTTGATAATGATTTGGTGGCCCTAGACGAGATGTCTCCTGTGTTATGTATGGATGAAAAAACCCAACGACCCGTTCTAAAGCGGGAACACAACATGGTTTTTATTCATGAAAATTGAAATAAATCGTTTAATTTTTTTTATCCCATTTATTTATTTGAGGCTCATTAGCATTTTTGCTGTAACAGAGCCGAATTTTAATCGTGTACATGTCACATGGTTATCATATCTATAATTAGCACATTACACACAGTTGCCATTCGCCAATATTACTTCTGTACCTTTACATATGGTACATTCACACAGTAGCCATTTAGGCGTAAGAGTATTCTTTCTATTCTTCCATTATCCAGCTAGACCACCGGACAGCGGAGACAGTTGATTGATCATTGTTGAGTTAATTATAGAACAGCAGCCCGATGTATCTTGCAGAGCAGTGCAGTTGTATGGATGAATCGATCTTATTTCGACCGTGGATCGATCTCCATCGCTGATGATTGTTGCGTGGACGTAGCTATTCTGTTACAACACAAAGATGGTCAATGAGGGCCCTGAGTTTTGAACTCACGATGGATCGCTTACTATGCGAACGCACAACCATTGTGGCTACGGAGACCCTCCATAAAATCGTTTCATATATCAAGTCATTTTCAACACAACTGCTACCATATACCATTTCACACTTACACTTGTGCTAAATGTTTCACAATACACGATCATTGATATGAAATTTCAGGAAGCAACCAACATTAACGGTCCAAATTTGAATTTTATTTGCTAGAATTGATCGTTTCACTCACCCTACTTGCAATATAAAAATGCCCCCGACTTGCATTTTTTTTTTGCAATGCCGATTTCCCTCGGGCACCTTGGCTGGACATCAACTCTGTTAGGGAGCACATTTCGGAGGGAACAAAAGTTCCCCCTACTTTCATGTATTTGCAATGCCGATTTCCTCCAGGCAGCTTGGTTTCGATGTCTCTGTTAGGGAACCGCCGCAAGTGTCGTCAATTTCGACCAATTAGAAGTGGATATTTCCGTTAGGATAGGGGTTAATATTTTTCAATTGTTCGATAGTTAGTTATGTAGTGTCGAAATCGATTGACGCGAAAATTTCATCAATTCATCATGAAATGACTGAGCAATAAGAGTTTGAAATTGGACAATTTTCACGATGTGCTCGATTTTCGATTTTCAATTTGTACCCCAATATACTCCCGAAAGACGTAATCCTACGTCAAAAAATAAAAGCATTGGTTGTTTACAATGACACAAAGCAGCAAGATTATCACCTGGTCTTATAGAAGTTGAACAAAGTGTAATCTTAAGCAGGAGGTATATGAACCTTTTCGTCTGTAATTGATTCTGTGAAGCGGTGTACTGCGTGTACATTTACATGTGTGTATTGTTTCGATTTCACTCTAAAATTATGGAGGCAAAAATCAAAGTGACTCCTCTAAAGACATTGCCAAGACTTGAGCTCAAAACCTGAGCTAGAATATCACACGTCTCTCAACGCTTAGACTGGAGTGACTTGATAACGATTTTGGTGTGGATGTTTTCTATGGGAAATGTTGTCACAAAATGGAAGAACGGACCAAATATGGTGGTCCTAGGTTGCAAGGACCCAGATACCAATCTTGGCCAAAACAGCTGTCAATAGTGATGATTCATGAAGAACTACCGAGAGTTCAGGCCTGCTGAAATCTTACACCGCTTACAAACTCGGATCCCTTATTCAAAGAGACACAAAAGAGGCAGGACGCGATCAAATGAAATACCGGATAGCAATATTTACCTGCTTTACAATCCGCGCTGTGTACACGGAGGCGATGCGATAGTTTGCGATAGTTTGTAGAAGGAACAATGTTCTGGGACAGTATACATATGCGAGGGTCCCCAGCGGTGGTCTATTCCGACAATGGCTTTGACTTGCAGGAGTTAGCGACAACTAATTTCACGGTCAGTAAAGACAACTGAATACACTTCGAAAATCCGTTGACAATTTTCTAAAAATACTCATCTGTGAACTAGAAATCATGATGAACTCTAGACCGCTGACGTCATTGGAGTTCATAGATCACGAATCGTTAACCCCCATAACCATTTCCTGTCGGGAAAATCGACGGGCATTCATGTGGAAACTTAGGTTAGTAGATATGTAACACTCCATAGTAACTGGAGCCAAGCCCAGCTAGTCACCGGGAAGTTGCAGAAGAGGTGGACAAGGGAGTATCTGCCAGGGATAACCGATGCAAGTGGTTCGATCACACTAAGGAGCTGGAAATAGGAGATCTAGTTGTGAACAGCGACTGATACTGTACGGTGGCCTACAATAAAGCTGGCGGTGATGGACGACCCTATGGTACCCTATGGACACAACAAAAGACTCGGAACAACACATAGGCTTACGGGCGGGGATATGTAACGACAATACTCCTCGTTACAGCGACATCTTCGATATACATCGATACGATCCCCAGCAAGCCTGACTCATTGAATCTGTCAATGGTAACAGGCTAATAGGAAGAACGTCAAACTGGTGGAACTAATTAGTCATCACTGCATTTTGACAAAGTAAAAGCTGGTCAGATGTAGAAAAAGATGTCTTGCGTTCAAATAAATACAAATTATATAATTACATATAATCCTATTCCCCTATTGATAAGCTCACGAGCTACAAGTAGGTGGATGCACGTAAAACTGTCAATAGTCCCTCAAAAATAATAAAACTACAATCTAAATTGTATTTACAGTACAACCAAAAATGATGAGTTTTCTCCAGTTTACATTATTCCTACCAGGGCTCGGCAAAGTCATATTGAACTGAAGATAGCCAGTGAACTATGAACAGAGTTACATTTGCATTATGGTTGACGTATCCACCAACACTAAGTGATGGAAAACGCCTTTTCCTTGTTCCTAGCCGGATCATAATGATTGTGAACAATTTATTTAAAATTATATGTCTCCATTCCAAAGTGCCAAAAGTGGGCTGAAGCGCTTTTGTTATTTGATATATTAATTCAAATGAAAAGCACATTTGGCGTTTACGTCGACTATGCATATTTGGGGAGTACAGTGTGAGTCTAGAACAAGAGAAACACTACGTACATTGACGATAAAGACACAAATATCCACAAATGGCCAGTTTGTGTATTGTTTTCGCGAGAACAATCATTTATTAACACGTTGAGCCCCGCGTCGGTCCCTAGGGGCCAACGTTGAGCTTTTTGGTACGAAAGCGCTAACTGACTGGGACTGACAGTTACAAAATAAGAAAATTAAAATACATACGGTTTGGTTTCGGATGTTTTACAAAATCTGACTACTTACTAGTCGAATTTCAGGCTATTTTCTATTGATGCAATTAGTATCTTTGGGAGCTGGGACCGACACTGATATTGTGCAAACGCTCTTGATGCGGGTTGAATGGAAAGCGCGGCAACAAAAATTCGGGGCTTAACGTGTTAACCGTCTTCAGCTGATTCTACAAAATCACCCAAATTATCAGCCCTTTTCAAGGACACTAAAACTTTCACTAAAGAGTTATTTTAACAAGTATTCTAAAATAATATTCGAGATAATATCGAATTGATGTTTATAAATTTTAACTAGAAGAGAGCTTTGCGAATTGAACCTTCCTATACTCGCGCATAGGTCTCACAGACCGAGAATGAATGAGGTGGCTGAATCAAATGACTATTAAACCTGAATGGAGTTAATGAAAAAAAAAAATCATTGCGGGCTGTATAAAATGAAGAGACGTAAGAGAAACGTGACTTACGCAACAACGTCACTTAGTCTTCTAGACATGACCAGTTGAGCTCCTCAACCTTGTATCCAAATTCGAATACGTATACTGGAAGATTTAACCATCTATACCGAAAAGATTTTTTTTTGCAATTGAGCGATTCCACGCCAAATCATCCAAAAAACAGCAAATTTTGACCCGACCTTCTCCGATTTTTTTTAGACTTGGTACTTATGATGGAAGCTTCCCAAAAAAACAATTTTCATTATCATATGACCAATTCAAATTACGACTGATTTTTGAAAAGGGCGTAATCATTGGTCTTTCATTTTTTTTATCGCCCTCCGCTATCCCCCACATGATGTCTGATTAAAATATGATGTTCGACAAAGTTGTTGGGAAATCAATGAACTATTTAATAAAAATAAAGTTCCAAATGCACTGCTAAAAATCTTACTCAAAAATTGAATTTAATATTAAAAACTTTTATATCTCAAAACACCCCCCATCCGATATTTTTTTGTATATTATTTTTAGAATGCCCTTCCAATTTAACGAAGTTGGATGCACAGTGGTGTCGTGGTAAACTCTCCTAAATGGAGATACGAATTTTTTTAAATTTATGAAATTTCAGTACATTGTGAAATTTTAGCTTTACACACAAGAAAAGTAATACAATAAACCGATTCTACACGCAATTTTGCATGAAAAACTATACAAAGTATATTGTCCTAAGACTGACCATTTTCGATATACACTCGACAAAAAAAAAACTTCGTGAAAAATCAACACATATTGATGGGATGTACATCACTTTGAAGCTATAAGGTATAAGGTATAAGGTATAAGGTATAAGCTCAGGTACCGTTCTGAATCATATTTCGGACAACACCATATTTCGGACACTTTGTTCTAATATCTTGAAATGCTTAATGCACTGATGATATAATTATCAAACTAATCTCACAATTGCTTCTTCAGAGTAATCCCTTTGTTTCACTATCATTTCACGTGAGAACTACATTTGAATTATAACATAATCGGCAGAAATCTTACAACACTACTCATTATAGTTTGTGTTTGATGTTTCTTTAGCGTGAGCACGTAGAATTTACCCGTTCAAAAATATTTAAATTTACCCGTTCATAAATATTTAAGTATTAGAATATTTGACGTACATATTTTTATTATTTTTATATTTTTATCTTGGAGATTTTCTGGACTAACACAATTTTTTGCAACGGCAAATCCAATTAACCTTATCAACCAGCTTTCATTTGGTTCCTAGAACGTTCCTGTAGGACCTTCCCATACAGAGATATTTCAGTTTGAATGAAAAATTATGAAAAAAATATTTGATGATGAATAATTCAATAAACTTCCGTCGCACCGTAAATCGAAATGCAGTTTTGAAAACTCCAAGAAATTCTGCACAAGGATAAAGTATTTTTGTGAATTCTAATGATGTATCATCATTTGAAAAAAAAAACTTTCAAGTTCAATTGAATAAAAAAATGTTATAGAGGTGGCTTTTGAGCAATGAGTGTCAACTGATAGATGTAAAATTGAATTGAATAAAATGTTTCAGAATAATTTTGTTCATGTTTTGTGAAGAAAATTGATAAATTACAACACATACATTACATACATCACGATTCATTAAAAACGAACAAGAAAACAATATTTTGCAGAAGGAGAAGTTATAATAGTATGTGATTTTTCCGAAAATTATACTTTCGTTCCACAAGATGAGGCTCAGAACTGTCATTGGAATAATTCCCAGTGCACAATACACTCGTTTGTAGTTTATTGCAATGATAATGGTACACTACAGAACTTGAGCTTTATTTTCATTTCGGAGGTACAGCTGCTTATATCGAAATTATTGGGGCATTTGAAATCGACTGTATCTATAAAAAAAAGCGTATCTTTATGTCAGATGAAGCTGCTTCTCAGTACAAGAATAGAAAAAAAACTTTGCTAGTCTATGTGACTTTACGAGAAGCTCTGGTTTAGAAGTTGAATGGCACGACAAAAAATCCTTCTTTTGTATTTCCAAAGATGATTATAGATTAGCTGGAGAGAAATTTGAACAGATTTTTAAGAAAACGAAATTAATTCCTGGTACTCATAAATATCATTCATTTATACATATTTCTGATGACAAGATAGCAGCTAAAATATATTCTGAATCCAAAAAAACCTGAAATCTGAAATATTCCCTGTATATAAATAATCATAGTTGAAATAAACAAAAGTCCAACAATATTATTCTTTTGTATCTATTGCTTTTTTCTTTACATCTTCACTTCACATAAATGGCATGCGAAAGAATTTTCGATGGAAACAACAATAAATAAAACAACAACAAATAAATGTTCCGACATCGTATAGAAATTTCACTGACATCGTTTTCACTATAAAAAATGGTTATATCTCGAGAACGGTTGGTCCCAGAACAAAACGTTATTTGTTGGTTTTCGTGTTGAATCGTATGTAAATTACATTTTTATATTACTTTTCTTAAATTGTTACGTTTTTACAAAGTATTGAAATTTCATATATTTTCAAAAATTCATATCTCGATTTTGATGAATTTACCACTGTACGTAAAACTTTGTTAAATTGAAAGGGTTTCCACTAAAAATATACAAAAAAAAAATATCGAAGAGGGGTGTTTTGAGATATATAAAAAAAAATATTAAATTCAGTTTTTAAGTAAGATTTTTTAACAGTTCATTTGAAATATTATTCTTCCTAAATGGTGGATTGATTTTCCAACAACTTTGTCGAACATCATATTTTAATCAGACATGTGGATTTTTGAGTTACGATTTTTTGGAAGAAACATCGATGATTTCGATTACGCCCTTTTCAAAAATCAGTCGTAATTAAAAAAAAAAGTCGTTATAAAAATATTATATGATAATGAAAATTGTGTGCTTGGAAAGCTTCCATCAAAAATACCAAGTTATGAAAAAACCGAAAAAGGTCGAACCAGCGGCCGGCTGATTTGGCGTGGAATTGCTCAATTGAAGTTAGATATATATTTTTTTAAACAATGATGGTGGTCCCACATCGAATATGTAAGCCGGGCGAATTATCTTTGTGATAATAATCTGTAAAGATTTGCCTCCTTGGTATCGAATTGAGTGATAAAAGATAGAACATAACGGAACTGTTGCGCCTCAAACATAGAATATATATATATATATATATATATATATATATATATATATATATATATATATATATATATATATATATATATATATATATATATATATATATATATGTATCTTCATAACTATTCATTGAATGACACGTATTTCTGGTAGGTATATTTTATGTTACATTTGATTTGTGTAACCCGATAAATTTTCATTGATATTGTTGAAGACCACATTTCGATCAGATAGACCAGTGATCCCTCGGACGAATTTCCATTAAATGTAGATGTTGAGCGATGTATAGATGTAGCAATGTGCAGTTCATATAATACAATCCGTCATCCTTTGCCAGTCGCCCCATCTGTCACTTGTTGAACGCTGCACGAACATAATTCGTAGCACCTGGTCATTTTTTTTCTCCTGTATTATCAGTATCAACCTTGGCGGAAATGAGACACTTTCTCTTTCACTTTCTTTCCACTATCACTTCGCGGCTGTTGTGGCGGTTGTTGTGGCGCACTGTAATCAAAATGAGAGTAATAAATTATGTCACGTGTGGTCCATCCTGTCCCTCCACTAACAATGGCTGCTAAAAATGCAAAACCGGGAACTGAACGATATCTTGCAATTACTTTTTTAATTAAACTTGGTCGAGTCGGCGTGTAGGGTTATGAGCGATTAGGACTTTTGACAAGGGTTGTTCCTCCGCAGGAGCAGGATCAGAAGTAGAAACAGAAACACGGCCACAGATGGCAGACTGCAGAAGGTGCGTTTTTTCGCTCTCTGGAAAGAATCGGCTTGCCCTAGTCGGCAGGAACATTTGTCTTCCCGAGTTAGAAAGGGATCCGAACATTAGTCAAGAGAGCGCCCGAAGATGATGGAAAGTTATGAGCACAAGTTACAAGAGATATAATTAGAGTGTTGGGGTTTCTTCTTTATTGTTGGTTTTCTCCACCTTAACCTGTACTTCTAATGTGTTACAACAAGTGGAACAGGTGAATGTTTGGTTCATGATAGTTACCTTTTCGTTGGCAGGTTCTTCTGGTTTGGGCTCCAATTGCAAGCGAGAGGTAGATTCAAATCCAAAGCCATCATAATATCCACTTGAGAGAACAATGAATCTCGAGAGGTATCATAAAAGTATGAATAGCAGAGATATGGAGACGGCGAAAGCCGTTTTACGGGGATTAGCATTGACAGGACGAGAAGGAGGCAAAAGCTGTTGCTTTTCGGTCGGTGCGCTTCTGCGAAAGTGGAGAGCAATATAAGGACATCAACCGTTATTGGGAAGGTTTCGGTAACAAGTGTTGGAAATGGGCAAATGAGGTCGTAAATCATACATTTTGCTGTACAAGAGAGAGCCAGAGTGATGAAAGTAGGCCCACAACCGATATGGCACAGACTCGTAAATCTTGGATTGACAAAACAGAATGGAGAGGTAACGCCTAGTTCCAAAGGGAAACCCCCAGGTGCACTGAATGGAAGCCTGGGTGAGTCCGTGTGGAGAATAGGATCAACCATTTGTGAACATGCAAACAGGGTTACAACGGAGGGTACCATTTTGTTTTTTTCGTTGGATGTATTGGTAGTAGAAGGTGTTGAGTTTTATTCCAATTGAAAAGATCAAGGATGGCATCTACCTTTGATGAATTTCAGCTTTCCAAAACTCACTCGTATACTTTACACATTGTTCATGTAGCCAACAATATATATATTTCGACAAACCATCGATTAAAATCATGCGTATTTGTATGTTACATGCATATACATGACCAATTACACTGTTTGAGGAAATAGTGAATTTTTGGTTAATTCCAATTTAGTCATAAATACAATTGCGTGCAGATCCATCGAACCATAAAGAATGGTTAGAAAAAATTGTCAATGCACTATCTGGCGGGAATCCCAACCAACTATGAATTACATCGAAGCTGCTAATCCTTATACCCACTAAATCTTCTGAAATCCTCTTATCCTTTGCACCGAAGGACAGAATCAAACTACAAATGAACAAAGCAATCAAAAAGAAAATAGCCTCTTGAAAGTACAATACGCCGGATTGTCTCCTGACCTGTTAAATCGACTGTTTATGGACCTCGCCTGCGGGAGACTTTTTTTCTTCTTCTATGTGTTCGCCTGGTCAGGTTGGCGTCAGGTAGTTAAATGGAACCACTTTCCGTGAACCACAGGTGTTCAATATAAGGATGTTGCGAGGATGAGTGTTTCGCGTTATGGAATATATACTTTACAGTAGAGATGGGCAAAACAGTTCACTGTGATGAACGGTTTAGTTGCTAACCGTTCATCTAAGTTAACCAGTTCTTTTGAACCGCTCTTTCGCTTCTTCTTTCATACGACAAAGAAATGTCGTATACTGTCAATATATGGCAACACTTAAACATATCTTGTGTTGTACTTATCGCATCGGGTCATTCTATACGGCTATTTAAAGACGACAATCTGTGCTACAAGTGTCGTTTTGACAGTGTTGTGATTGTCCTTCTCAGTGTCAAGTTATAGCGCGTCAAAAATGGAGTCCACTAAACAAGAAATTCGCCATATTTTACGTTTTTACTACCTGCGAGGTAAAACTGCAACGAAGGCGGCCGAAAAAATTCGTATAGTTTATGGACCCGATACTGTAACGATTCGCACAGCACAGCGTTGGTTTGATCGATTTCGTTCTATAGTGGCTGTCGAAGATACACCCCGTACTGGTAGTCCAATCGTCGTGGAAACCGATGAAATTGTTGAAATCATTCAAGTATACCGCCATATGAGCACTCGCTCGATTGGCCAGGAACTGGGTATAGACCATAAACGGTTTGGAACCATTTGCAGAAGATTGGATTCCAAAAAAAGCTGAATGTATGGGTGTCACACGAGTTGACGCAAAAAAAACTTTAGACCGAATCAACGCCTCCGATGCACTGCTGAAACGGAACGAACTCGACCCATTTTCGAAGAAGATGGTGACTGGTGATGAGAAGTGGATTACGTACGACAACCTAAAGCGAAAAAAGTCGTGGTCGAAGCGCGGTGAGCCGGCCCAAACCATCGCCAAGCCCGGATTGACGGCCAGGAAGGTTTTGCTGTGTGTTTGGTGGGATTGGAAGGGAATCATCCACTATGAGCGACTCAACTATGGCCAGACCCTCAACTCGGCGATTGACCAGAAGCGGTCAGAAATGATCAATAGGAATGGTGTTGTTTTCCACCAGGACAACGCTCGGCCGCACACATCTTCGATGACCCGCCAGAAGCTACGGGAGCTCGGATGGGATGTCCTATTGTACCCACCGTATAGTCCGGACCTGGCTCCAAGTGATTATCATCTATTCCGGTCCATGCAAAACGCTCTTGGTGATACTAAGTTGGCTTGGAAAACTGGCTGTCTGAGTTTTTTGCAAATAAGGAGGGGGGCTTTATAGTGGGGGGGGGGGGCGGTCTTGAGGTGATAATGAGGTTGCCTTCTACTGAATGGCAACAAGTTTGCGAACAAAACGGCGCATATTTGACTTAAATTGGATAATTTTAAGTATGTTGAATAAAGCGTCAAATTTCGATCAGAAATACGACAGTTCTTTTTCCCCAACCCTATATTTTATACAAATGAAGAACTGACAGCGGTGAAGGGATTGGTTGATGCCCTCGAACCAGTTCTGGTCGATTTGTTGATTTGCTATGCCGGATGAACTGCACCCTTTATGAAGCTAATGTCGGATTTCAATTCATGCTAGAACAGCTATCAGAGCCACCATCAGAAATTTTGAAGCAGCTGCTTGAAGTCCTGATTGCAGAAAAACGTTTGGTATGTGCAGATTTGTTCGAGTATATTAATTATCATTCTCATGAAAGTTTAAGAATAGTGTGTTCTGAAATCACATTGGTTTGATCTATTCACTTGATAGATTGAAACTTTAATTGGACCACCATATCAATTCGGAACATAAAAGATTATATCCCTGTTCCCTAATAACCAATAAGGTGCAATACAGTCGACTAGTTACTATTGCAATTCATTGCACACGAACACGTTGCTGAAAGTCGCAAACCATTCGTGTCAAAAATAATTATGATTGGACGAATTGAGCCTTGAATTATGCATAATCGCTTTTTAAATGTATACAAAATGTAAAAACCGATGTAGCGAAACATGTGATTCTAAAAAACTCAAAAACAGACAGCTATAATAGGAATATCACTCAAGAGCACCTGCTTTGGGAAGAGTCCCAGCTTGTTCAAAGATTAGGAATACTAAAACCGCCTCCGGTCAAACGTTGACGATGAAAATTCTGCCAGAAAGAGGACAAAACCACCTGGGGGACTTTCGTATGCACCTAAATGGACTGATGCATTCAGTCGATCTCGTAATACGCAAGGCAGGATTCCGAATTTAATTCAGATGTTCATCTTTTCGAAACAAACCCAGCAGCGCTCACGAAACGCGTGTAGAGTTGAAAAAAAATAGAAAATAGAAGCTTCTGGGCAAAGAGCTGTTCGTTCTCAATGATCGTTCTTTGCCAGGCAATTTCGACTTCCAAGGAATGTTCCCACAATACAACCCATGTAGACACTGATGATTCGCTTGCATAAAAGAGATAGAATGATAGTCCGCCATTAGCCCGGATCTTGATGCATCGCCTTAGCAGCATATCAAGATGCGGCAACGAACGGCGAAAAATCACCTTTTCTTAGGTTGCTAAGATATGACCTTTGGGAACTCGTGACTTTTTGAAAGCACTCGCGATGCTCGGAACATGCAGCATAACCGATTGTTTGCCCACTTGAACATTTTACGAATGAAAAGTTGGAGATTTCATGTCCAAATTCACCAAATTTTACACTGATTTGTACTATAATAGTTCAATTACTTGCATTGCCATTCATACATCCACTATCACAATCAAAACTGAAAGAATTAGCCTCGGCTGGCACTGCTAGTGCGCTATCTGTGTGGGAATTCTCAAGACGAGTCCTGAGCTCTGACGGACACACCACCGTTTGCTCGGGGGCGTGTAAAATAACTCTTTTTTTCAGTCTGGCCTTCGTTAGTCGCCGCTGCTGCAGTCATCAAAACAACCGAGGCATCGCGTGGGTATATAATTTTGTGATTTCACTGTAAATTTTCCTAATTTTTCCAATCCACTGTAATTTATTTCGAATTAAAACAAATTGGCAAAAACGCTTTGTGTGCATCAGACGGATCAATTCGGCCATTGAATTTCCGAAGATGACGTGAAGTCAAGGACATCGATGAACGAAACCCAATGTGCTGCATATCGATTTGTTTATAACAGTATATCGTTCTTACAAATAACGGAGTTCGTGAAACCATAAAGCTGATGATGAACAATCTTCAATCCAATCTATATAAACTATGAAAACCAGAATTGCTTTCTATCTCCTCAAGTCCCAATCTACGAACTCTCAACACCTTCGATGCTCTCAAATCAAATAGCAAACATGACTAAAACAAATAATGCTAATGCCAATTTACAAAATCGATATAAGCTATTGAAATCCTACCATCCCTATGGGAAAGCACTGTATATTTATCCCTTGAACGCATGCAAATGCGATCACTCGAATATGCAGATCAAATTGCTCTAGTTTTGATCACTGTCGTTATTTAATTCAACACCGGCTGCTCTGGAAAACATGGTCTCCAACAGAACGACTGATCGTTTATCGGGTAAGCAATATTCATCAACTTATTTGATGAGCTTCGCTTATAGCCACAGAGGAGTTGAGCTGTGGCAGCAGGCACCAGATAACATCTCACCAATGAGCAACGAAAAGGACCCTCCTCTACTCAATGATATTACGAAACTCAAATGGAGCCTTCAAAATTCATTCCAAAATATTTATATACGGGTATATAGACACCTTCATAATCGTCGGACTGAACGTTATATGTCGTTCGTTAGACGACTTTGCCTTCCGGCTAAACGCCCAGCCTGTATTTTACACAATAACGATAGGTGCAATTTTCTCCCAGGTGTATCTCATTCCGGGGTGATCCTCGTGTGGTCATCAAATTGAATGTCAGCGAAGGACAACAGCCGTCTGCCGGAATTCGTTGATGTTGCGCTCTTTTGATGGCTATTATCTATTGTCCATCTAACCGTGACGTTCGATACGTACAGCGAGAGTTGAATGTTTTGTGACATAGCTCCCTGCATTTCGCCATATTGGTGATATGGATCTACCAAATTCCACCAACATCATTCGAAGATTAATGCTGCAAACTCCAGGCACTATATAAAGAACTTGAAAAGCGTATAAAGAACTTTATAATTTAAATGTTTTAAATATATTTACATATTTTAGGAACCCAGAAACATAACATTCCTAGAAATTTATTGTCACCAGATTCACTCAATTGCTCATATTAATTGATATAGTGAACAGGGCTCTGCGTAGTCATAGTCAACTGAGGATAGTCAGCTGACTATCTAGATGACTATATTAAAGTGACCAGATGGTTAGAGGTCTAACGCAAAAAAACAAAACGTTATGTATACGTTTTGTTAACATAAATCATAGTGTAGCGAGTCTCATTTATTCGTGAAACTCTTAACATGTGTCCTTGCAATTAAACCTGATCTGTATTATTTCTTTCTAAGTATCGGAACTCAGTTGTGATTTTTCGGTGGTTTAGATTTTGTCCACGCCTGAAAATTACTCGCTCAGTCAGAGCAATTAAGCCTGCCAAGCACGATTCAAATTCTATAATTTTCTTCAAATTATCGACTGGAAAGCTCTAAAATTCCAATCCATTTTTCATCGATTTTAGTGCTAACGTATGCATTAAAAAATGGACTAATTTCGGATGTCCATTTAAAAAAACTACAACAGATAATTTGATGAAACAACTGTTCCTTAAATCTAACGTTTATTAAGCCTACAACAAAAATGAGTCAAGGCTGTTGATTCGCAGTCCTGCACTGTCAAGCAACTTGATGATTTTTTCATACTGCCAGCTCCACTCCACAGCGAAGGAGTTGAACATCCTGAGGCACTTTGTGTCCGCCAGATATAGCCGATCTGGTATTTGCAACATCCGCTCCCTGTCGCTCCTTCAGCCGGGAGATCGAGGCAACTGGCCAAACGGTGAAGGAGAATCTGGCCAAAATGGACATTTTTATGTGGATAGGTCAGACGTGACCGGCCGTATCTGAGCAGCACGCAATCACCCAGACAGAAGGAGTAGCTTGAGTTGTTGATGAAAAACTTCTTTCCGGTGAAAACAGTGAAAAACTTCTCTTCGAGCTCACAATGAAAGACGAGACGTACTTGATACTAGAATTCAACGGGAGGGGACCGGGTACTTTACGTTCCTAGGTATGCGATGACGTCGAATATATTATCCACATCAAGTTCTCGAAGAAGGTCCTTCTCTGACAGATGAGAAGGGAATGTCCAATTTTCGTTTCAATTATTCGTTTCAGTTCACTAATCAGGCTGGAATCGTGTACGCCATGGCACAATTTTTTTATTAATCCTTCAGCTTCTTTTTGAACTCTTCCGGCTTGTAACTATTCTCATTTGGGATTTTTTTTTCGTTTAGTTCTTGTTGTATTGTTGAAAGATGAAGAAACAAATGATGAAATAATGGATGGCAAAAACATTCTTTGTTTTATTTGCTCAGCTTGTAAAAAAATTGTGCCTCTACACTAGAATACTCACTTAAATCATAGAATGAACTGTTTTGGCAAAGACACTCCGAGAAAAAAATGACCAAGTACCTCGGACCCAGCAAACATAATCGTATAATTCGCATACTCTGAGGTTGGATCGAATCACAAACGTTTTACTTCATGTTATTTGATTCTTTAAGACAAAACTGAACCTTACTGATTAATGTCTATATAAGTCTGGTGATATATCTACTAAAATACAATCGAAAACCAGGAATGACGAATCCGCTTGCATATCTTTAGTATCATATTTACGAGTTTGAACTGCTCAAGAATTGTATTTCAGATAGCCGTGCGACATAGCTGCTGCTCGATAATTCAAACAGCCGGAGTTCGAATCCCATCGGAGTAATATTCTTAACCATCATCACCTCTCTTTTTAATCATGTATATCTCCCTCACATCAAAAGTCAGTAAAATAATTCCTATTCCTACAAACATAAATGTTCTCATGTATACGAATAGCGGTTTGTGAGGCTAAACATTTTACGTAAATATTCCGCTATTTTTTTCTATTGCCTTAATAAAACGTATATACGCATGACAATAAACGTATTAGGTGTATAAGTCGTATATTCATCCAAACTAATTCGCAAGCATTTAATATGTATGAATATCCCCTCCACCTTTGCATGTATATCCTAGTTAGAAGCATATTGGATATATGATATTGTATATACGCTGCTTATTCGATTTGCTGGGGAAAGTCGTCAGAAGAGGAGTTGAAGTCCGGTCGACCGTGTGGGTGGTATCTGTTTCCGGTTTATGAACCCCAAAACACGGGAAAATATCGGAAGACGAAGCCTAAACATTTGCCTCCGACAGGTTGCTAGCTGGATGACGAGAATGAAAAATGTGTTGATTGATTGATTTTTTTTTATTTTCTATGCTGTAAACTACACTCTTCTTTCATCTCTAACCTTGAAAACGACATATTAGAAAATGATTCGATGGTTGAAATTATGCGATTGCGCTATTGAAACTGCCTTTCGATTTGCGATGCGATCATTAATCATCAAAGACGAAGATGACATTTTTCATTCAAACAAAATTATCACTGTATTGAAAGGTTCTTCAGGAACGTTATAGGAATTAAATGAAAGCTGGTTGACAACGCTAATTGAATATGCTATTGAATTAGTTGAAAAAGCCCATATAATCTTTCATAACACCAAAAGAAATCGGTTTTCGACTCACCAAGAGAAAAAAGTTCTAAAACTTGAGAGCTTTCAAATGATGTACATCTTTATGCGTTCGTTCTATGTACAAAAAATGTATTTTACTTGCAAAGAAAAAAATCGGCAATTGCTTTTCGGGCAACCCAATAGAAATCAAATACGTAACCTATAAAGCTTCAACTAGTATCGAATACAACCCTTTGTAGATAACGGTTTAAATCAGTCGCAACGTGGATCGATGTTCAGTCAGACCGAACTAAATAACATAATTACGACTTCGAGTAAATCGAAATCAAAGTTTGAAGCTGTGTACTTTCAGCAGCTTTCAATCATTCTCCCCAATTGTATGTCTGCAACTCTTAGTTACTCTTTAATAAGATCGTGTAACTATATTATTGCAAAAAAATCTCTTTAAGGTCAATCAAGAGGGTTTTACGATTGACTATGCGTCTCACATTATCATGCCGGGTGTTCGGTTCCGATTCCCGTTCTAGCCGGGGGATTTTTCGTCAGAGAAATTTCCTTCGACTTGCACTGAGGTCACGCGTATTCTAGATCTGGCCCCTCGGAATACATTCAAGGCGTGTTATTTGGCTTAAGAAATCTCAACTAAGTATCAATAAATGACGCTAGTTAATGCATACGTTGACACGGCAAAAGTTCTACAGGGAACGTTAACACCATTCAAGAAGAAGAAGACGATTGACTATGTGAACTTGGTGCTCTCTGACTGAACAATTTGATGATGAAATCATATAAGTTACGAAGTCAACGTGAATTTTAAACTATAATATTTCTTCCACGAAACCTATACAATAAAACGAACCGGTTTTAGGGCTTGAAACAGTATTTCACTTACCAAAAACAATCGATTAGTATGTATTTTCAAATCTTCTTCTTCTTAAATGTCACTAACGTTCCAAGAGGAAATTCGCCGTCTCAACGTAGTATTACTTTTTGTTAGTACTTAGCCGAGATTTCTATGCCAAGTAACAGGCCTTGAATGCATTCTGAGTGGCAAGCTCTAGAATACGCGTGTCCACAGTGCAAAGTCGAAGGAAATTTCTTCGACGAAAAATTCACCCGACCGGAACGGGAATCGAACCAGAACCCCCGGCATGTTAGGTGTGACGCTAACCACTCGACTACGGGAGCACTATCTATTTTCAAATACAATTCTAGATTTGCTAAAAAATATATGCTTCAACGACAAATCAGTGTGATTTTGAAAAGGAGTATTTGCAGTCAATGAAAGACCACGGTTGGATATGAATTGGATCATGAAAAGTTTAGCAATTTTTTACTCTCTGGCACTTGGTCCACTGTTTCTGAACAAGATATAATAATATATTCGATAAACTTCTCGATAACTTTGAATTGTTTGAAAAGCATATACATTGTATTTCAATATGAGTAACTTTTCCGTGTTCATTGAAGGACAAAGGGAAAAATCTTCTGATGCGGAGAAATCCAATATTTCAATTGCAATTCCTTCCATTTTTTGGTTGGCAGAAAAAACGTGACTTCTCTCTAGTCGCTATGGTCGTATGCACTAGGTCCACTCTGACTGCATAGGGGAGGTGGGGGTAAAACGGACATGTTAAGAAGAACTTCAATTATATCTTTGGAAACTCATGTTTCCCAAAACTTTGATGCTTTGATTTGTAATTCAATGTAATGTTTTTCTACCTAATTGGCCCAATATTTAACAAAAAAGTGTTTTTCAATGTTTTTTACTGAAATTAAAACAGACCGAAAATTACAACATATTTTTCGATCCGGGTAATATGGACATATAGTGTGGGTAATATGGACAGGTTTGTAATATATGAAGCGTGTAGGTTTATCGATCGCGAGAGGAATAATTCAATTCAACCAAGATCGGAACTCATCACGAATGTCCATTAAATGATGAAAAAATCGAATTAATCGACCTAGAAGTGATATCGTGGTTTCCAGCAACGGAGAGACCTTCAGATATTTTGCTTTTGGTTCCAGTCAGCTTCTAAACAGTCCATATTTGGCGATTTGATTTCCATTTATAGACGCAGGGCATTCCTTAGGAATAGATTAAATAAACTTTTCACGGTCCATCTCACTCCCACTGGCAACTGTCAGTTTTACCCCACCAGTTCAATTAGTTCAATAATTTAAATTTTCCACTTAAAAATAAATTTGGTTTTCCGTACATACCTAATATCGCTTCTCTGTTAACTTACAAACCAAAATATAACCATTAGCGAATTAAACCACTCAAAATGCTTAATATCGGAGCAGCTAAAATTACATCCAAACGCGGAATCATATATGATTTTCGGTTTTTGTTTCCCTTTTCCACTTTTGATCAGTATTCATTGCCATAGGGTGGCTTAAATATTATAATATACCATGTAGAAGGTGTTCTCATTAACAGAAATCTGAAATTCAAAACATAACTATACAAATCAACCACCTGTCCATATTACCCCCACTGTCTGTATTACCCACGATTCCACTACTATTCAGCAATTCCAAATGAAATCGTCCTAAAAATGCAGATTTTAAAAACTTGTATTTTTGATTCCAATGATAGTGTGTATTCCGTTTGGGTTGGAGGAAATATGAGTTTTTCACAGCAATTAGGAATTTTTTGACTCAAGCGTAACTTTTGAAAAGGGCGTATCGATTCTAGTAAGAGAGTTATTTGATAATTTATATCTAAAAAACTATGAGACGTACCGAAATAGTGTCTTAGAAAGAGTTATAGAGTATTGATGGTTGAATATGAAAAAAATGTACACTGAGAAAAAAATAGTACTCTTTTTTTATCGAGATATTTAAAAAAATATTTGTAATTTATTGTCTTTTTAATAGTAAATAGGCCCTTTAAATATGTTTGTCGTGTTATACAATCATGTTCATGAGATTTTATAAATTCGCTTATAATTTCCAACAACTTTTCCAAATACATCGCTATGGTAAAGACATATGTTTAGGAGTTACGTTACGAAACATTCGAAGACATGTGGGTTAACACAAAACGTAGCGAAACTAATAAATCTTTTTTATCTTAATACAAACTTCAATCAATCAAAAAAATTGTTGGAAATTATGAGAAAATTCATAAAATTTCATGAACATGACGATATAACACGACAAACATACTAAAAGGGATTATTTACTATAAAAAGAGACAATAAATTAGAAATCTTTTTTTTAATATTTCGAGAATGGCTACATTTAGAAGGAGATTGATAATGACCTTTTTGTTTTAAATCACATCAGGAAAATAGTTTTACCATCTTGAACCCATTTTTTAAATTTTCTGCATGACTTCTATTTTGTATGAAAAATTTAAAAAAAAATAAAAAATATGTATTTTGGATATTGCAAATTGAATTTTTATTTTGTAAATAAAAAAAAGAGTACTATTTTTTTTCTCAGTGTACATTTTTTCCATATTCAACCATCAATACTCTATAACTCTTTCTAATACACTATTTCGGTACGACTCATAGTTTTTGAGACACAAATTATCAAAGATTTCTCTTACTCAAATCGATACGCCCTTTTCAAAAGTTACGCTTGAGTCAAAAAAATCCCAATTGCTGTGGAAAACTCATATTTACTCTAACCCAAACAGAATACACACTTTCATTCGAATCAAAAATACTCATGTTTTGTCATTTGTCGATTTCATTTGGAATTACTCTATTATCATTTTTTGCTGATCAATCAAAATAAATTTGTGCTATTAACCTGGCTGTTTTCAGCATATGTCTGATCTGATAAAAGCAAAATGTAGGTTAAGTAATACTTGATTGTTTGCAACTATTAACTCATTTTTTCTTATTTTGTTATTTCGTTCAGTCCGACTGAACATCGACCATATGATGTTCCGATATTTCTTGAGCGCACTGTCAGTCACCATAGAATTGCACAAATTCACACTTCAAACGTAACATTTCCAATAGAGACGCAAGTGTAACTCGTGGACAATAATAATTATGACTTTGCCGCATTGTTTCGTCTGTCATAAAAAAAGCGCAAGTGCAAAAAGTTGCGTGGAGCACGAGAATATGCAATTAGCAAACGGTGGAGTGTGGCCAAAAGAATAAAATAAAACTTCGTGAGCAGATGATCGCTATGGCCACAGCTGGACTGTCAGTACTTTGTTTTTAATTAGAAGGGAATCGTGTGTAAGTGATGGGAAATTAAGTCATAATAATACAATTTATCCTGCCGGCGGAAAATAACGAAACTCATGCCGTTTTTTTCTCTTGTTTCTGTATTTGAGTTTATGAAGCCCCTGTGAAAGCAAACAGGTGCAGGATCGTGTAACATGTTTTGTAAATATTTGGCTGCTAATTTGTTACGAAGAAAAATATGAAAAACACCCTAAAAGTTTTACGAGCATTCAACTTCAAAATCCTTGTAGCTGATAAAAAAAATGATTTACGATTTTTTCGTACTAATCATACCTAGGAAATGAATATGGCATCAAATTTGTAAATGTTTCTATGATATGCGACACAGCGAAGGAATCCAGTCCGCACCAAGTCCAACGATTGGGACATTACTATAGCATGAAATAATAATAATCGATAATGGATATTAATCGTGTATCGATTATTGCACTTGCGCTCGATGATATGTATGTGTAAGATATCATCGCTCGAACCAGAAATTAGAAATAAGGCTGCTGGGTTTTCATCAGATCTGAAATCTTTGACTTTAAGCCACAAATATATGTTCCGCAATCAATAGGGATTAACAAAATAGCGCATTCTAATGAAAACATCCATTGTTCTATTGGCAGATTGGGAGATGAACTTCTCTCATTGACGTTCCTTTAAAATTTAATGAATAGCAAAATTTAAAAGAATAGAGTTATTGCATTGTAGATAATAATTCATCTTGCTCAGGAGCAAACAGTTCTCTTCAGTTCAGGATCATCTGGTAATTTTGCGCATTGGCTTATTTGACAGGTAACATCGTGAAATCGTCTTCGTCATGAACTAATCTCTAATCTGCATCGAAATAGAAAGATAAGCGAATTAGAGTTCGAATAGAGTAATTCTGTAATGAATTTCAATATATTTTATGTACTTTGAATGGCATTAACATTCCCAGAAGAACTTCTGCCGTTTCAACGTAGGTATTAATTTGCCGCATTCTTATTAGTACTTAAGTTGATGAGTCATGCCAAATAACTCGCCTCGAATGTATTCTGAGCGGCAAATTTTAGAATACGCGTGACCCCTGTACAAGTTGGATGAAATTTCATTGATGAAAAGTCCCCCGGCCAGAACGGTAATTGAACCCCAGCATCCCGGTTTTGTATGGTATGGTATGGTAATGTGTGACAAAATACCTGTACCGAGACACAGCGACTGCGTACAGAACATAATCTCTCATTTCCCGACATTTATTCAAATAAAGTGAAAATTTATGGATTCGAATCAATAGATTCGATTTTTATGACGATGTTTATTTCTTCCATAATAGTGGCACGCTCGCGCCACGACCGAGCCTTTGAGGAAGCATGCCTAATAAACATTGACAACCAAACTATCATGCCCACTTCCTCAACAACTAAAAAAACGGAAGAGTATGTTCCTATTTTATTATCCAAATAATATCCAAACACCTTTCCTTCGATGTTTGCTAGCTAGAACCAGGAAAAAAAACTCATGTTGCAATCGTCTGCCTCCGCCCCTACATCTTCCCACACACTCCGTCGATCGAGCCACTACTCGAAGAACATAAATACAGAATCAACAGGAAGATAGCATCAAAACATTCCCGAAGTCACACGCGCGATCCTCTCATTTCTTTGGCCGGCACATGTGACATCTGTTTTCTTCCCTCTCTCACTGCAAGGTTATTAATTTATTCTTTTGACTTTTTTATTTCTCTTGTCGAACTTTTTTACGACGAAGACGTCCGACACAGCCATCTTTCCTCTCAGAGACCATTTGCTATCAGGAAACCGAAGAATATGTTATACCAATCGGATATGACCAACTGCTGCAGTGGCAGGCACAGGAAGTGCTTTTCGGCGTTTCTGCTCTTTTTTTATCAATTTTATATGGTTAATATGAACTCGCAAATATAAATATGTCCTGAAACAAAACAAAATTTCTTGTTTGTTTAAATATTCCACAAATATTTGACATTGTAAAAGATAGACGAATCGATTGGAAAACAGTGTCCGAGGCTTCCGAAAATGCTGGTTTATAATGAACTACAATTCAACTCAAAGCAATATGAGCGAGTAATATTCTCAAATCATCTCCCCAAAAACATTGACTGCGGTAAATTCGGGTGAGAAAAGTTCTGTAACAAACAACGAGGCGAACTGAGCATGGTATCGTGAAAGCCTTTTGTGGCGGGACGACAACCGGATTCCCGGCTTTGAGACGCAGAAGATACGGGATAGAAAATACATATCCAAGTATGTACTTGGTATAAAGTTGCTCCCCAAATAGGATCTGGGAACGGGTACTTTACGGAAAAAGTCCTTCTGTGGCTGACAATCATCGAGAAGTGAATGTCCAACCTACTGTTCTTTTATTCCGGACTTGCGGTGAACGAAGAAATATACAGTACGAAGTGCCTTCCGGAAGTTACCACCTTCATCAAGAAACATCACGCGAAAAACGATGTGATCTTTTGGCCTCGGCCCATTATGTCTAGGGATTGCATTACCGTGCCAAAATTTCAGTAACCGTTTATTCGGTAATGAAAATTTCATTACCGGTAAAACCGGTAACCGGTAAACCGGTGAAGTTAGTGGCTGGACACCGGATAACAGATATCCGACCAGCCTCGAGCCTCAGCCCTTCATAAGCTTATACATGACTAAGAGAAATGACAGGCGAATATAAGGCAAATGAAGCGTTCAATTTTAGAAATGAATAAACACATTTTGAAATAAGAATTATGAACGAGTATTAATTTTTTAGTTCAGAATAAATATCCTATTTAATAGTGTATCAAGTTTTCTACAAGGAATCTGGAACAGTTTTTTTTCCTGATAATGATTTTATATCATAATATTGAGATTTTTGTAAGTTGTACTTAGAGTTGTCTTCAAAGATGGTAACCTGAGAGGGGGTACACTTACTTCACTACGAATCAAATCTAAATTATTATGACCGGCGATCGACGGTTGAAGTAGCTAGCTTTTATATATTTTATTAAAGCTTTTATATTTGTATCATAGCTTTTCTATATTCGAGGTAATTTTGCATGTTGTGCATCAAAAAAGTATCTGGACAGAGACGAGACCGCCCAAAGTACACCGAATTCACTTCGGTGTTCTGCTGGAAATGCATTATTTCATCATCATCATTATTCATCATAATTTACCACTGGTTAATTTTGAGTACTGTTATAAGGTTAATACTTTTATGAGTTGATAATAAATAATATTTAATATATAATAAAATTATAACACATTGACCCTCTACCGCCCAAGTTTTTTTATTTATCTAAAAAAACCTACTCCACATTTATCTCTAATTTTCGACTTTCAACATAACATACTCCTAGCAGAAAGCTGCCAGCATAAAAACAATGTGTATGTGTGATAGATGAAAATATTCTAAAGGCTTGGGCTGTAAAGGGTTAATAACATTTTTGACATGTCAGTAATCACACCTTATTTACCTGTTAAGTATTTTTTTTGTTTATTGTCTTATGATTTATCTTAAGTTAAGATTTTTTTTGTAATATCGGGTCACTATCCGGTACCCGGCCGGGTAGCAAATATTGACCGGATAGCTACCGGATGTCCGTTTCATCTCTAGTTTTAACTCTCCTGTACTCGCGCGCAAAATCATAACTCGTATATTCGCGCACTGTGTCACAGACTGTTATTTTGCTATTATGTTTTTATAGGCGTGATGGTATTTAATTAAAGTGAAAAAAATGTGTAATTGAATCTTCAAACACCAGAAAATATTTTTTCTTCAACTTCATTCAGTTTCAATAGTCATTTGATTCAACGTTTTCAGAACAGAATTCTTGATTCCCGGTCTGTGAAATCGTATGCTCGAGTACAGGATGGTTAATTAAAGGAAAAAATAGGTCATACTAATAAAAACTCAATAATAAATTATTCTATAAAATAAAAATAATATCAGTTACTAAATCATTGATAAATAATACATTATTTTGTGTAAAATCTCATCAATCGATGTCGTTGATTTTTTGTTTAGAAAATTGTCCCTCTGAAGATTCAAAACATTTATTTTCCATACAAATACATCCAACATGATTATTATATTTCTCAATTACCGAGAGGTATAAGAACTACCTGTCAGAAATATTAACCCCTATTATGTAAATTAAATCAAACGACCAATTGCATATTTCGAACCGAAATTTGGGATTTTTCTCCCAAAGCAAAATATCAGAAATGCAACAAGTAAACCAAACAGCTCGATGAATTATACCGTCAGCTTTCACTCGACTGCAAAATAGAGCATAATTCTATTATTCATAATTCAATATTTGATTTTAGAAATTTATAATTTCTCGTTCATCAATGTTGTTCTATTCATGATTATATTTCATGAAAGAAATCTGCATAATTAAATAACATTCAAACAGTTTTAAAATAAAAATAACAATACTGCATTAAAACTCGCATTCGCAGTCTTCAAAATCGAAATTTTCTCCAAAAATTTAGTTTTTATTGATTTTCGAAACCTTGTGCCGGATGTTTCCTGAATTTTCAATTGGTCATTTAACAAATGATATACCTAAGTAACTAACAATCTGAGAAAAATATGTAAAACAAAAACTTTTAAGAAGAAATATCTAGTTTTACATCTTAATCCATTGCGTTTGGATAGTGTTACCATCCTAGACCAGGTGGCGGGCGTCTAGGAGTACCTACGCGGGCGAACGGTAGACCGAGGACTACTCAAAACTCAGGGCCCTCAATTGACCATCTTTGTGTTGTTATAGAACAACAACGTCCACGTAACAATCCTCAGTGATGGAGATCGATTCACGGCCGGAGTCCTGCTCTCCCTCCATCCATACAAACTCAGCTTGCAACAATAATCATCTGTTGTGTTAATAATAACACAACCATGATTATATTGGGTTGGGGAAAAAGAAATGTCGTATATTGTCAATATATGGCAACACTTAAACATATCTTGTGTTGTACTTATCGCATCGGGTCATTCTATACGGCTATTTAAAGACGACAATCTGTGCTACAAGTGTCGTTTTGACAGTGTTGTGATTGTCCTTTTCAGTCTCAAGTTAGAGCGCGTCAAAGATGGAGTCCACCAAGCAAGAAATTCGCCATATTTTACATTTTAACCACCTGCGTGTAGTGGCTGTCGAAGATACACCCCGTACTGGTAGGCCAATCGTCATGGAAACCGATAAAATCGTTGAAATCATCTAAGTAGACCGGCATGTGAGCACTCGCTCGATTGGCCAGGAACTGGGTAAAGACCATAAAACCGTTTGGAACCATTTGCAGAAGATTGGATTCCAAAAAAAGCTGGATGTATGGGTGTCACGCGAGTTGACGCAAAAAAAATTTTTTAGACCGATGCCTGCGATGCACTGCTGAAACGGAACGAACTCGATCCATTTTTGAAGAAGATGGTGACTGGTGATGAAAAGTGGATCACGTACGATGACCAAAAGCGAAAAAAGTCGTGGTCGAAGCGCGGTGAGCCGGCCCAAACCATCACCAAGCCCGGATTGACGGCCAGGAAGGTTTTGCTGTGTGTTTGGTGGGATTGGAAGGGAATCATCCACTATAAGCTGCTCAACTATGGCCAGACTCGGTTCCCTACTGTGAGCAGCTTGACCGTTCTAAGCAGGCGATTGACCATAAGCGGCCAGAAACCAATGGTGTTGTTTTCCACCAGGACAACGCTCGGCCTCACACATCTTTGATGACCCGCCAGAAGCAACGGGAGCTCGGGTGGGATGTCCTATTGCACCCACCGTATAGTCCGAACCTGGCTCCAAGTGATTATCATCTCTTCCGGTCCATGCAAAACGCTCTTGGTGATACTAAGTTGGCCTCAAAAGAAGCTTGCGAAAACTGGCTGTCTGAGTTTTTTGCAAATAAGGAGGGGGGTTTTATAAGGGGGGGGGGGATAATTAAGTCTAAATGGCAAAAAGTTTGCAAACAAAACGGCGCATGTTTGACTTAAATTGGATAATTTTAAGTATGTTAAATAAAGCGTCAAATTTCGATCAGAAATACGACATTTCTTTTTCCCCAACCCTATATCACTATCTCTGCTGTCCGATCTAACTGAGCGAAGGAACAAAGAGCATACTCCTACGCCTAAATGGCTACTGTGTAATTTACCGTATGTAGAGATACGATAAACATGTAAATAATAATAAATAAACAAATGGGAATATAAAAAGATAGCAGCGCAATAAAGGCAAGAGTCTGAAAATTTGCATCGAACGGAACATACCGGGTTGCATGCGTAAATTCACTATCAAAATATTACTCCGTTGATTGACCATTCGAGTCTGAGCGGAAAAGGAACACATTTAGCAAAGTCCTAAAGCAGAGAAATAAAACAATGGGTAGGGTTAATAAAAAATGTAGGTTCTCAAATGGGGATTTACACAACGGTAGGAGCCTGCCCGTTGGTCTCAAATGTTCCTATCTCACGCCTCCACGAATATCATATGATGAGACATTTTAAAATCGGGCGTGAACTGGAAGCACACACCTGGTCTTGGCTCCGAGAAAGACTCTCCCGGGGAAGGTCTCCCAGGTCACTAGAGGCTTAGGGATGCATCTGTTCTCCATGTTAGGAGCGGTGCCCCGAAACCGTCCCCTGGCAATACCTTCAATCCAATATACCTTGCCGCCCCGCTGCCTCCCGTGCAGAGGAAATATACCCAAAAAACAGGAAGTGGGTTATATCTATGGTATAACCGCAAGGGTGACGTAGGACTATCGTTGATTTAGAGATCATTTGTTTGAAGTTGAATCTAAATCCATTCTGAATGAATGAATAAATGAATATTTGGGGGACTTCGAAAATGAGAGCGTTACGTTGGAGGCACAAGGTTTTATGCATCCAATATAGGATACGAATAACCTTGTTCTGAAGAATAAACTTCAGAAGCTTTCCTGCTAACTGTACTTGATTGACAAATCACAAACCCAAATGTATTATATGGATATTTTATGGATAGAAAACATTAAAATAAACTCTATCGCTTGAATGTAATTTTCAATTCCAAGGGGAACTGGCAGATTATTTTCCAGCAACGATTAGATATTTCCACATTTTCCTCGATACTGGGAGCCCACCAGTGGTTAATGCTAATTCGATAACCATCTGTTAATAGCACTTGATTGAAACATATTTGGTCACAGTGTTACATGAATAGAAAACATTCAAATAAACTCTTTCACATGAATGTATTTTTAAAATTCCCAGAGGAACTGGTAGATTATTTTCCAGAAATGGTTAGATCTTTCCGGAACTTTCTCGATGGCATCCAAACGGAAAGAATTCCGCGCGTATATGTGTGTGTAGCGATGTCTTCCCGGGGAACCGTTTGTGGCATCACTCTCCTCCTGATGGATTCCCTTCTGCACAAACACAAACAGGCTCTTGGTGACACCGTTCATCCGCGCTTTCATGATAAACGAAAAGCTTCACCACAACCGCGACAACATACTCCAATCGCTGTTCAATTAGAACTGAGTGGATTTCCGAGCGGCGCTCGCTTATATACCGATTGGTGATTTCAATAGCCTGTTTTGAAAGCAATTTTAAGACTATTGAAACAAATTTTTGGATTAAAAAGTAACAAGTATAGAACGCGTAGACGTTTTATCTTTCGAATGAAGTGTTTATCATACCATTTCGTTCAGTTGTTTAGGAGCTATTAACGCTCAAAATCTCGGTCTCCGTCGTAACGCTTTCGTTTTCGAAACTTTGATTTTACACCCCGGTATAGAAATGAAAGACGTAGTCCTACGTCAAAATGGGAGGATCCCCGACCTGGTCCCGGAACGATTACGCCCGTGGGCACCCAGCGGCTGGAGAGCAATGTGCAAGAGCGGGCCAGACGGATTCAACTCGAAAAGCTGCCATAAAAATGAAACACAAATTTCAGTATAACTCGAGAATTAACCAAGCAAACGAACCCAAGTTTGGCATGTGGAGGTTTTAGGGCGCAATATATGTTTCTATGTTGTACTATGTTCTAGCTACTCCTCCCACCCCTCCCACTCTCATACAAATGAAACACAAATTTCTACAAAAACTATTCAAGCAAATGGAGCCAAATTTGACATGTGAAGGTTTTAGAGGCAGGAAAAGTTTCTATGGTGTATAGACACTCCTCCTTCCTCTCTGCAGAACTTGAGAATCAATGAATAATAATAATATAAATAAATGTTTCTATAGTGGCAATAAATGAGAATCAATAAAGCAAACGGAACCAAATTTGGCATGTGGAAGTTTTAGGGTGCAATAAATGTTTCTATGTTGGATAGACACTCCTCCCTCTTTCTAAGGGGGGACTGATATGCAAATGAAACACAGATTTCAGCATAACTCGAGAATTAATCAAACAAACGAACCCAAATTTGGGATGTGAGGGTTTTTGGGTAGGAGAAATGTTTCTATGATGATATGATTATATGGATTGTTAGTCCATTTGATGTTTGTGCCAACGTAATTGATTTTTGTTCGAAAGTGGAAATGAGTTTTAATATGATAAAACGCACTTCTATATCTTCTTCTATCTATATAAATAAAAATGGATCGCCGAATGTGTTGATAAGAGCAAAACTCGAAGAAGGAATTATCCGATTTAGGGCTATCTTCATTATATTATATTTTCTGTATCAAATATTTATTCGATGTAACGGAGAAACATGTTATTTGCAAGTGATTGGAAAATCTTGAACGAGAATTGTGTCTGAAAATAATCTGATATTATAACGACGAGTTTCAGTAGAAGCCCTAGGAAATATATATTAAACGTAAATTATGAAGGGTCAATTAGAAGATGAATCAATTAACAGTTCTGCGATTGGACTCATGATCGTAAGTAAGAAAACGTGAATGTTTGGAGGTATTGATAACAAAAAAATTAATTTTGAGTGGGACGAAGTTTGTCGGATCAGCTAGTACGTTATAAAAGTAATAGGTAATAATGTATCATATATGTAAAATCATTTTTAATAAAAAGTGTTTTTCATCAGCCTTTTCATTCTTCAGCAGCCAGACTGAAAAACAATTGGTAACCCTAGCTGACGGTACTTAGACGAATTGTTCATATCATAGTAAATATCAAACTCTCCCCTATAAATTACAAGAGTATTGAAGGAACGTTTTAAACAGTGAGCGCTCCACGTGATCCTCGTGATCATAGCTTCGGACATCTCCGCAACTCGCCCTTGACTGTTTCCGTTCTTTTCTTTCGGCGAACGACACATCGTTAACATCGAACGAACTGTGAACTCCGGCCACCAGCTATTCCCGTAACGCCTCCGTCAGAAACGCCCTCAAAACACAGGAATGTGCTTGAACTTTCAGCTGGATAATAAACTTAGAAATCGTTTGACTCGACGACTGCTCAATTTTCTGGAATTTGTAACTTTCTGCATCCACCTTGACTGTCGCCACCTTCTTATTTGCTGGAACATCGTTGACGAGAAAGAATTGTTTCAATTGGCTGACGTATTCCTCGCACGAACTGCTCCATGTGGCCTAGTATTGGTCCGGACATCCTGGCTAGCGCTGATTCGGATTGGCTTTCCTACTTCACTGATCATCCAGTGGGCATGACTTAAATACCGCGTGCGACAACGGGTGTTCGAGAACGACTGTTGCCTCGAAAGTGAGGTTAGTTTTGACCGCAACCTTACGAAACTCCAGACTTGTACGATCGGACTTTCATGTCGATTTTCTGTTGTCACTGCACTTCACACGCGTTCTCCGTTTTCCTCGTTCCAAAAATTTGTTATGAAGGATCGGAAGGAAAGACGATAAGGACCATAAACTTTTTTTAATACTTCCGATCTTATGTTTACAATAGCTGATGTATTAGAAGAAATTCACTATAATCATGCTCAAGCTTTTATACGATCAGGCCTGTAAAAGCACTATTGTTCTACAGTTGGCATCATTGTGTAATTGTGACGTTATTCGAGATGGATTCTGCTAATGCTATAATTTCTATCAATTATATCAGTTCGTATCAATGACTGTTCGAAAAATCGAACATTGGCCGAGACCCGCACTTTTTTTTACAAGCACAAACATACTGCGAACTAAAAATCACTTCAATTAGCAAATATATGGTATTCATAAATGCATTAATTTCACGTTTCGGGACGAACCAGCACAGATGGATGAAAGTCTCTAAGTATAAACCAGAATGTGCTGCAGAGTTTAGATGTGTTGGTATTGATTCAACAGAAAAGTAATGTTCGTTATGGCCAACGTTCGCTTTTTTGAACACTCAATTTCTCCGGCTGCGGCTCCGGCTAACAAATCAAACAATCACACAAATGAGTAATTGCACAAAATCCGATCGCACAAAAATAGGTTTTTCCTGTAATGATATTCATTCGATATTCACTTCAATCCACATTTTCATTGTTCTTCAATTTCATTTCCATTGTCATTACTTTCCTACAGTATTTTCATCGACTTTAATTCAGGTGTTCTAGAATTTTTATATCTTACACCAATCTTACCCACACAAATGAATATAATTTGCAAAATTACGATGTTTTTGCACAAAGTATTTTGCTGCTTATTTATTAACACTAATGCATGGACCTTTATAGATAGCATACCAGGGTAACTGGATATGTAGGGTAACACGGGGTGATTTGGTCATATGGGGTGATTTGGACCACCCCTTTATCTCAAATATTACGACTCAATTTGGATTTTTTATAATGTCATTTCCTTCTATTGTTGAACCGTATGTACCTAAAGTAAAAAAAACTTTAGTAAAACTTCACAAGTAGAGGGAAACGGTAGCATGAACACAGCAAGCACTTTGATCGTCAAAAATGTGAGTTTTCCGATCGTGGTTTTAATGTTTTTCCCGCTGATTAAACAAACTTTCCGTGTATTGTGCAGTAAAGTTCTGTCCGCCTACAGAAGAGGAACAATCTGATGTAGCGAAACTGTAAGTTTGATAACAATAAACGAAATTAATTGCATTTTAATTTTTGTGTGTTGTGTGGGGTGACATGGACACGTTTCTGTGAGGTGAATTTGTCCTACAGGTTTGAGACTTTTCTTTGGTCTAATTGATTCCAGATGCCGCCAAATTACAAAAAGAGGATGGGCAGACAACGTTGGAGGGAGCTTGAAAGAGCAACGCAGGCCATCGAGAACGGATTTTCTTTGACCAAGCATCAAAAGTGTTTGAAAATGCTCGACCAACAGTGAAAAGATTCATGCAGAATTCGAGATGGTGTCAAACCCACTTTTCTGGTCTGGAATCTGGCCAAGACACCTGGTATCGATCCCAAAACATTGTTACTGATTGTAACATTATCCCAAATACTTCACATAAACATAAGTATGTTTTTTTCGATGAAACACACACTGGACCAAATCACACCACAGACAGTCCAAATCACCCCGCATCAAATTTTAATGTCCAAAAATCATCTCTTTTATTTTATGATATAATTGGTAGATTGAAGCTTTATACAACGATTAAGCATTATTTATTGAGAGAAAACAAGTGTAGCTTAGTATACAATGTGACATTTTTTTGGACCGTATTGGTTTGGAAATATTAGGCGATTTGCTTAGGTGGTCCAAATTCCCCCCTTTTCCCCTACAATGATTCACGACAACGAAGCAGATTTTGACAGCTTGTAGGAGTGCAGCAACTCTAGCACTCATATCCGTGGAATCACGTTTTCGAAATGAAAATTAATAATGAAAATTATCTTTTCTGTGTCAAATAAATATTCTGATTGATAGTTTGAAAAGTTTTCTTCAAGCAGTGAAAGAATCTGGAACGATTTTTTTTCTGATGTTTTTTAACTATTAGGTGTACCGATTAGCTTCTTCGGTTTTGCCACAGATGACGTAGCTTGATTATCATTCCATTGAATCAAATTTCCAGACATTCGTTGGAAAGCTACTGTCATTACGCGTCTTTTGCAGTATATGTCAAAAAGTTGAAGCGTAAACAACATAGTTTTTTGCCACTTCGAATTTGTAAAATTTCGTACCAACGAGAGTGTTTTTGCGAGGAGTGTTACTTCATTACTTCAATACGAAGAATAAAAGTCATCGCATTTCGGTGGGAGTTTATGGTGGCTATACTCCAACTGAGCGAACGAGTCAGAAGTGGTAATTTTAACTGGGAAGACGAAGAACGTCCCGGGCCGCCAAAAAACTTTGAAGATGAAGAATTGAATCCTTTAATCGATGAAGATCAGTTACGACCGCAACAAGAACTTGCAGATACACTTGGAGTAGCTCAGCGAACCATATCCGATCGTTTAAAAGCAATGGGAATGATAGGACATTAGGTACCGTATGAATTGAAGCCACGAGACGTCGAACGCCGTTTTTTCATGTGTGAACAACTGCTCCAACGGCATAAATAAAAGGGTTTTTTTTGCATCGAATCGTTACTGGCGATGAAAAGTGGATCCATTACGACAATCCTAAACGTCGGGCATCGTATGGATACCCCGGACAAAGAATCAACATCGACGGCCGCGCGAAATATTCACGGCCAGAAGGTTATGCTATCTATTTGGTGGGACCAGCTGAGTGTGGTATACTATGAGCTGCTAAAATCGAATGAAACCATTACGGGGGACCTCTACCGACGACAATTGTTGCGTCTGAGCCGTGCACTGAAGGAAAAACGGCCACAATACGAGCAAAGACACGATAAAGTTATTTTGCAGCACGACAATGCTCGACCGCATGTCGCGAAACCGGTCAAAACATACTTGGAAACGCTTAAATGGGAAGTCCTTTCCCACCCGCCGTATTCTCCAGACATTGCTCCGTCCGATTACTACCTTTTTCGATCGATACCACATGGCCTGGTTGACCAGCACTTCTCCAATTTTGATGAAGTCAAAGATTGGATCGATTCGTGGTTAGCCGACAAATCGGCCGATTATTTCTGCAAAGGGATCCGTGAATTGCCAGAAAGATGGGAAAAAGTTGTGACTAGCGATGGGTAATACTTTGAATATGAAATTTGTAATCATTTGCATTAATTTTTGAAAAAAAAACGTAGGAACTTACCGGTACTCCTATTATAATTTCAAAAATTAGATTTATTGTTATAATGTCCATCAGAAATGGTTAAAAATGTTTTGAGAATTCAAAAAACCATTAGCAATTATTATCATAAATTGTTTGAAGATTTAAAACTGCCTTTTTGCACAGTTTTTTTAATGACTTATGATTGCTTCACTGGCTCAAAACGTTTCTAGATGTTGACGCCCTACTTTGTTGTCCTGAAAAGAACACAGCGCACCTTACTTTATCAATCGTTATTATTAAAATGACCGTGTCCCTGGCCTATTTCAGTAATGATAAATCGAGCTTGAGCTTGAGCTTGAGCTTGGGTAAACTGTACAATTCGTGTAAACACGTGGGTAAACGTGTACAATTCTCTCCGTGATTGACCTGAACCAACCAAATTGCACAAAGAACACACAGAATGACGCTTGGGACAAGCAAATCATTCTCGTTGTGCAATGTTCGGTGATTCGTGCTTTAAATGGTCAATAACGACGCCGGCCACGTCCTTACAGTCACCAGGGGAAGGGAAGGAATGTTAGTATAATAATCGCCGCCCGAAGACCAGAAGGGTCGTCTCTATAGCGTGGTTCCCTAGCGATTATCATGGAAGGGATAGTGGTTAGTGGGAAAGGTATGAATCAGGATTCACTGAAGTAAGTGATGTGATTATGTGAACATGAACTATCGACCACACAACAAAACGTTCATCAAAGTCCAATCACGATGTCGGAGAACTAACTGTGGGAAACCTGAGAAGGTAACCGACAGACCGAGAGATCTCTAAAATCAATAAGACCGGAAATATATATTGTATATTGTTATTTATCGCACGTATTCTTCATTGAACTCCAATTGTTATCGCGGAGTCCTCTTTTGAAGACCTGAGAAGGTAACAGAGAGAACTCCTCTTAAATCACTTGAACCGGAGCATATTTTTTGTCGAATTCTAGTCGCGATGTATGAATTAAACTATAAAAACCATAAAATTTAAGAATTTCCGATTTTAGATTTTGAATATCACATTTTTAATTTTTCGGTTTTAGATTATTGAATTTGAAATTTTTGGAATTCATAGCCTACACGGTTCTGTCACCATCGCTCCCCCACCAAAGACAACATCTGCTCTCCTCCACCTTCACTCATCCCACGCCAAGCCCAACCGTAGACTGTTCGAAGTGCCGACCAAAGCAAACCCCCAGAATCACCCGACCGGCAGACGGACCCTGCGAATGCGAGCAAAATCCACTGAACACATCTCCCTCAACATCTCTCGTTATCAAATAAGCAACCGATAGAAATGTTCTGTAACATAACGTTCCTACTATATGTATCTTGATTCATCGTACGTTTATTCTTCCATTGAACCATTACGCAACGACAGAAGTATAAAGACAACCGGGAGAACTCTTTTAAAACAATCCGAATCGAGTTTATATTTGGTGATTTGAGCTGGAATAGACTTACACTTCGTAGTTGCTCTCCGTGATTGACCAGAACCAGCGAAGTTGAACAAAGAACGCACCAGCTTTATATTTTGTAATTTATTGAACATTTATGCGACAGCGAATAATCTCAACAAGAGCTCTAAAAAGTCAACCGCGCGAGAAATCCGTATAAACTTTATAATTCATGATTTATCGTGCGTTGATTTTTCGGCATATACACGAAAGATCTCCATAATCGGCCCTTGAAATGAACCGGGAGTAATCGCATATTTTAAACAAACGGGCGATATAATTTCAATCCTATGCTTGTAGACGCGACACCGAAATACGGTATTTTTGAACTTTCCACAAACGAAAACACATTATTTTCACATAAATATTCCCACAACTACAGTACAAAATAACTCCCTTTCTGTGGGAAACCTGAGAAGGTAACCGAGAGATCTCTAAAACCAGAAATATACGCATCTTCTCCATCTATAATAAATCTATTTAGAGCAACTATCACCCTTTTTCTGCACAGCGAACGTTTTACACAGTCAATCCTATATTTACTATACATTTCTATTCCACACCGCACGTAGAGCAACGGGAAATCTTAACAATTGAAATAATTTTACCTTTATTGAATAGTTTTTATATTGGTAATTGAAAATACTTTTGCGTTCGCTTGCATAGATATTTCCAAATGCATGGTCCCCTCAGAACCGCTGAGCCCCATGCTCCCCTCAGAGCGAATTAGAGGAGAATGCACCCAAAGGACCCTGCACACACTAACAAGGCTCATTCACCGAGCCAACGACTCCAAAATCTCCCTCCTTTCTTTCTTTTTTTGTTTTTAAGAGGCTTTAAACTTTGCAGTTCATTCGCCTCTAAAAGCTCTCCCCGATCGGCACCTCAGACAGCCCACTACTAAGCCCAGCGTAAGATGAACAGAGATAGAAGAGAAGAAAACTTGTCCCCAGTGAAAGAGCGAGCATTACAAAACCATCCAAAGTCTCCGAGATTCAATCGGCACAACTGCATTCACCTTCTCACAACACCCTGCACACACTCACAACCACCGCAATACATACACAAGCCCACAAACGCAAAACTCTCAGCACTTCAACCTCTCTCGCTCTCCCATCTAAACAAAAATAAAGGTAAAGTGAGAGTTTAGAGATTTGGATGTTACAATCACTCCGCCATTTGAAAATAAAAATGATTACGAAATAGAATAGAAAAACACTTATCCTGCATGCTTTAGCATTACATTTCCTGTCAACTGGAACCACATTTTCTTTCCGCTGATATTTCAATCACTTCTGATTTAGCTGCTAATCGACTCTATACACCGGTAACATAACAGATGAAGCTGGATCACGTCGAAACATGTCGGAGGATAATGGCTCTTCACCAGATATATGCACTTTTCACATTTATAGAAACAACGTTGGGAAACTAGTTATTGGTCACTATCATTCGTTATTATTTTCAACACAATTCTAGTTGAAACCTCTGGACTTTAAAGGAAATAGCGCCCATCACCAGAACTTCAACAAAATAAAAAAAGACGGGTGGGTAATGTCGGGGACATAACGGAGTGACGTAGGACTATACAAAGGGGACAGCTTTTGTTAAATATATATTTTAAATATATTGTTTTATTTCCTTCTCCTACGTGAATACCTACCTATCTACCTGAAAAATGGATTAGTTTACTGTTTACTCTTTATGAATATGTTGATGGTTCTCAAAAGAACCTTTGGTGTTGTGTTTTTGTTATCACTCGATATTCCCATCTTGTTCGGTTAAACCTTCCTGTTTAGCTATTGCGTTTGCCACTCGCCACAGCTTTCACAGTTGGAAAATTTCTTCCCATCCAGCTTGTGACATATTGTTCAGTAAATTACATTTAATGCCACTCACTGAAACTAATTGTTGCCTTGCCGAACCGAAGCTGCTCTGTTCTTGATGCGTGTTTTCTGATTGTCATGAGCAGCTTTGCAAGCCAACTCGAGCACTCCGACGGCCGAAACTCTATAATTGCTGTTAGGTATACTGGTGCTCCGGCACCAATCCGTTCGGCCTAGTTACCCTACAATTGCCATACAATCACACGGGTTTACGGTTTGAAAGAAAATAAGATATTTTTTTGGGGTCCGCGTGTTTTATACTCTAGCGCAATTTAAGAATTGGTGAAAATCAATAAGCTCAGAACAACTGCCAAATTCACATACTCATCATATCCTGGCAAACAAATTATGAAAAAATCAATTTGTGTTTTATTATTATTTTGGATAATGTTTTAGAAAGCATTGAACTGTATTTCCTAAACTCTTTTTTGGAAGGTTTAATGGCCCTGAAAAGCGCCTTGTTTTATGGAATGATTCCAATTTAGAAAACTTAGTACTCGTGGTTTTGAAAAAAAACCATCTCGAACGCCCTCGATGCCGCCTTGTTCTGGATTTGCCACCAAAGCAGTTTGTATAAAGAACAAACTTTTTTCTTCTGCTACCTGATGCCGTTTTGCGATTGCGTTTGCCACTCGCCACTCGCTGCAACTGCCTGTTGTCTTGATGTCCACCGAACCGAATGTGTTCTGTTCCGAATGCGGGTTTTCTTATCGTCTCGAGCAGCTTTGCCAGCTAACTCGATCACTTCGGCGGCCGAAACTATATAACGCCGGCTAGGTGGACTGGTGCACTGGTACTAACGCGCTCGGCCTAGCTACCCTTGCGGAGAAATTGGCGAATACACCTACGTGGAACTGCACACTTGCACGGTTCGAGTGGGACTTTGCCTTTCCCTTCACTTGTCCTCCTTTGTTACGTCCACACGTCCACGTTACTGCTTGTGTTGCTTTGTCGATGTGATGCGATGCGATGTTAAACGATGCCGTACAACCACACGGTTTGTTTACGGTTTGAAAGAAAATAACATATTTTTTTGGGGTCCGCGTATTTTATACTCTAGCGGTACACACTCACAGGATAGAGACAAATCGGCAGACTCAGCCAAAGGGGCGAGTCCAACGAGACGAACGAATGAGCGTTAAAAGGCAGCGATGGCAAAAAAATACATTCATCACGATTTGTTCGCTCGTTGGATTCACATGCAGGCTAAAAAGGGTCCTTTTCAGGATCACAAAATTATCTTCAATCTAAAGAGTTTATTGTTTTGTTATCACTCGATATCCCCATCTTGTTCGGCTAAACCTTTCTGTTTAGCGATTGCGTTTGCCACTCACCACAGCTTTCACAGTTGGAAAATTTCTTCCCATCCAGCTTGTGACATATTGTACAGTAAATTACATTCAATGGCACGTCGCATTACCACCACTTAGTGTCGGATTGGAGGTAATTTTAACCTGTAATTGAACATTTTCGATGACAGTGGTACAGTGTCGACTTTCAATGTGGGGTCATAATTTGGATCTCTATGTTTACAAAAATGTCCAACTAATTATGTCGCATTACATGTCCGTCCAATTAGCTAAATGTCGAACTAATTGTAAATTACTGTACTTTCAATCTGGAAACAATTTAAGAATTGGTGAAAATTGAATAATCAGGAAAGTCTATCAATAATCTCAGAACAACTGCCAAATTCACATACTCATCAGATCCTGGCAAATAAATTATGAAAAAATCAATTTGTGTTTTATTATTATTTATTATATTATTGTAGAAAGCATTTAACTGTATTTCGTAAACTCTTTTTTGAAAGGTTTAATGGCCCTGATAGGCGCCTTGTTTTATGGAATGGTTCCAATTTAGAAAACTTTGTACTCGTGGTTTTGAAAAAAAACCATTTCGAACGCCCTCGATGCCGCCTTGTTCTGGATTTGCCACCAAAGCAGATTGTTAAAAGAACAAACTTTTTTCTTCTGCTATCTGTTGCCGTTTTGCGATTGCGTTTGCCACTCGCCACTCGCTGCAACTGCCTGTTGTCTTGATGTCCACCGAATGTGTTCTGATACGAATGCAGTTTTTCTTATCGTCGCGAGCAGCTTTGTCAACTAGCTCAATCACTTCGGCGGCCGAAACTAAACACGGTTCGAGCGGGATTTTGCCTTTCCCTTCACTTTTCCTCCTTTGTCTTGTCCAGACATGGCTGCTTGGGTTGGTTTGTTGATGTGTTGTGATGCGAACTGATGTGGTGTACGGTTTGAAAGAGAATGGTCGTTACGGCATATACATACATACATAAAATATAAATTTATTTCCATATTCAATTTACAGATATTTGTTTTACATTTTAAGAGATTTATCACGTGACATTCCACCTTTATTTCTCTGCCTAATTGATTTGTTCGAAATTTTATAAACCATTTGGTTTCGTCATTCTTGAGAATACTATCTCTGTTAATTTGCTAAATCCTAACTAACCCAACTAACCTAATTATATATGTTTCTGATTATCTCAAACTCAGATAACTGGGTTTTCGCTTTAAATATTTCTGTGATTTTTATTATTCTGTCCGGAAGTGGAACTATCTTAGTTTTTTCATGAATTTCTGTTGTACTTGTTCTCATTGGCAGATTTAGAGCCATTTTGATTATTTTATTTTCTAAGCGTTTGAGTTTTAGTTTGTGTGTAGATGCACATATGCTCCAAACTGGAGCGGCGTAATCGACTAACGGAATAAAGACTTGTTTGACTATCAATATTTTGTTTGCTGTATTGAGTTTTGATTTTCTGTTGATCAAAGGATAGAGTCTTTTGATAAGAATATCGCATTTATGTCTCAGCTCATCAACATGTTTGTTGAACAATAATTTTGAGTCTATTATTAGTCCTAAATATTTCACAACATTAGACCATTCTAATACAACGTTGTTAATTATAATTCTTTCTTCTGGTTTAGGATATAATCTCGGGGATGGTCTGTATGGGAATATAATAACTTGTGTTTTGTTCGCATTAATCTTTATCTTCCAGCTTTCCAGGTATTCACAGAATATTTCCATACCTTTTCGGAGTTTCTTAATGATTGGCTTTGTTATTCTTCCCTTGCACAGTATAGCTGTGTCATCTGCATACATTGAGAGTTCACACTCAGGTAGAGGTGGAATATCCGCGGTGAATAGTGAGTACAGCACCGGACCCAGCACACTTCCCTGAGGTACTCCTGCCGTTACTCGGTATGAATCTGATAGTTTTCCATGTATTATTACTTTAAAACTTCTACCTGATATATAGTTTTCAATTATTTTCGTCAAGTATAGTGGAAAGTTCATCATCATCAATTTGTGTACTAAACCCTGATGCCACACATTGTCAAATGCTTTTTCTATGTCAACTAGTACCATTGCTGTAGTTTTTGATAGTGACTTGTTTCTCTTCATTATATTTGTCACTCTAACCAGTTGATGAACTGTTGAGTGGCCTCTTTTAAAACCGAATTGTTCTGCTCTTATAATATTATTTATTTCAATGTACTCCGTCATTCGCTTCAAGATGATTTTTTCTAGGATTTTGCTGATGTTAGAAAGTAGACTAATAGGTCTATAACTTTTTTCTGATGACGGATCTTTACCCAGCTTAATAATAGGAATCACTTTGGCCTCTTTCCAGTTCTTAGGAAAGTATCCTAGGTTGAGGCAAGAGTTGAATATTGCAGCTAATACTTTATACATTTTTTCGCTTATCTTTTTCAATACAATGTTGAATATTCCGTCAAAGCCTGGTGCTTTCATATTTCTAGTGGATTTTATAATTTTTTTGACTTCATCTGCAGTTACTTTCTGATTTAGTGGTAGGTTACTGTTTGTACGTTTTAAGGTGTTTATTGATTCTATCACTAATCCTTCATAAGGGCTGAAAAAACTTTCGCCGAGTTTGTGAGAATTACATATATGATTCGCTATAGCATTGGCCTTTTCATAGGGAGTCACTAACGTTAGATTTTCTGTAATTAATGGTGGAATTTGCTGGGGCTTGTTTTTCATTATTTTTGTCAATTTCCAGAATGGGTTGGAGCTTTTCTTCAGGGTAGCTACTGTGTTTGCAAATTTATCATTTCTAATGTTATTCATACGGACATAAACAATCTCTCGGAGCCTATTAACTAGTTGTTTGTATTTATTATTTCGGGTTCTTTGAAATAGTCTTTGATATGCATTTCTTTTTCCGATTAACAATTTTGTAAACCTGTCAATTTCAACGTACCTCGCCGTTACTGGAACCTGCTTTGTGTATCTTATCACCGCATTCTGGAGCGTCGTTTGGATGATGTTAAGCGCCTCTTCAATGTCGTCAGTCGTTTGGGGGTTGATCTCCTCATGAATGCAGTTATCTACGTATCTTTGAAACTGCACCCAGTTAACGTGATGAAAATCTCTCCGGAATTTTACGTCTCGTGTATTTACTGCTTCGCCCAACATCACCACCACAGGATAGTGATCTGAGCCTAGGGCTACGATTGATTCTGGATCACTTACTGGACACGTCAGGTTGGACAGGAATATATCGAGCGTAGTTGCGAATCCTTTTGGCGACACGTATGTCGGTGTTGGAGAGTGGAGCACTATGTAATGTCCTTTATCAATTTCTTCTTGCAGCAGTTTGCCATTTGTGTTATTTCGCGTATTTCCCCAATTAACATGCCTGGCATTAAGGTCTCCCCCAACAATAAAGTTACCTCCTCCTGTAGTTATCTTCCTCAAGTCCTGCTTCAGGATTCGATTTTCCCCTTTTCTCAAAATTGCTTGCTTGTTACAGTAAACAGTGACTATTTTCATTCTTCCATTGCTGGTATTAACGGTTATTCCAAGAGCTTCAATCAGAGTGGTTTGAAAGTGAGGTAACATTTCGTATGAAATTGTATTTTCAATTACTATAGCCACGCCCCCACCTATGGCATGCATTCTATCAAGTCTCAGTACGATGTAGTCGGGAATCATAAATTTTTCATTTGGTTTAAGGTGGGTTTCTGTCACCAACGCTATTTGTATCTTATGCTCTTTAAGGAAGTGTGCGAACTCTATCGTTTTCGATCGAATCGATCGAGCGTTCCATGTGACTATTCGGAACAGATTATCGTCCATATTTAATGATGAACATTCCTAGTGTTTCAATTTGTTCTAGTTTGGTTTTGCACCCACCTAGTTTCTGTGACATTTCTAGGAAAATTTTCACTAGTTCTTCTGGGGGAAAGAGGCTTGTACCCGCTTGGTGATTCCCAGCCCAGTTTGATGGTTGTGCACCACTCTGATTATTATTTCCACTCACCTGGAATCCCGGTATCGTTGTAATTGTTCGTGGAAGATGGGGGAAGTCATTCGTCTCCAAATTTGGTGCCTTCGCGTGTTTGCCAGGTTGGCCATTAATTGAAGCTGCTTTCCTGATGTTGATGTATTCCTCTCGTTTCTTACACATTTTGTCTGTCGCCTCATGGTTTTCACCACAGTTTGCACACTTGGGTGATTTCGTGCACCCATCCTGCCGGTGTGATCCACCACAATTCGTACACTTTGTTTTCATGAAACAATTTCTTCCACCATGTCCAAAATCCCCACAGTTCAGGCACTGAGTGACATTATTTCTTGCCCGGTAGGGCTCCCATTTAATTATCACTTGGAACAGAGCTTTCAATTCACGAAGGGACTGCATATTAATTGTTCCACTTTTAATATGAACAAGGTACAGTGTATCCTTATACATTCTGACTTCTTTCGCGTGTCTGGTCATTTTGTAAACCTTAATCACTTCCAGCTCATATCTTTTCAGTTCATTCTCAATTTCTTCTACCTTCATGTCTGGGAGCCCTCGGAGCACTACTTTATAAGGTTTCTCTGATGCACGATCATGTGTATAGTATTCAGCTTTTAACGCACCGAGATACTGCCTCACTTTGTTATATTGGCTGTCATTCTCAACAATAATTTTTGTGCCCACTCGCGTGATTTTAAACATTGCAATGATGTCCATGTCCAACAAATCACTTCTTATTTTTCCCATCGACACATTCTTCACCATAATTGGCGGTAGCTTCACTATCTTCTCTACAATTTCCGGAGCATTCTGGAGCTCGTTGAAGGGGTTCGATTCAATTACGTCATCCGCAGCCGGCTGTTCGCTGCCTTTCCGCGCCGCATTGCGTGTTCGAGTCATGCTAACTGTTTCACTGTACACGATGCAGTTGCCACAATTTGCCCGAAATCCAGAGCCTTGAGAAATGCTTTTACTGTTGTTTCCACTACTGCAGGAACTTATATCCGAGCCGTCCGAACTGGTTGAGTACCGCCAACAGAATGATCGTTACGGCAGCGAAGCGGGGATTTTTAAGCTGACTGGCTGGCTCGAGAATTACGCATGTGTGACACTGCGACCAATGTTTCGTTCATTTTTTTTCTTTTTCCTTTCCAATCGTGGTTCATTCTATTTCGCTGCTGCTCTGGTTGCCCGTTTTGGTCGGTTCGATTTGAGGAGCACAAAATGGACCAATCAAAAATGGGCACATAGTGCATTTTGACAATGCTCGATATTTCACAATTATTCAATTATTTATCTCAAGAAAAATGAAATGTTATTCATTATGATAGATGCGTAGATATATTTCCTATCAATTGATGCAAAAACCTTTGCGATCTATTGAGAAATGCTCGAGTTATAAGCGTTCCAAATCTTGCATTTTTTCCTACTTGTTCAGTGCCTATATTTCCATTTCACCCCCTATATCTTCCGGTTAGACGTAGTCCTACGTCAAAAAAACAGGAAGTGGGTTATATCTATGGTATAACCCAGGGGTGACGTAGGACTATCGTTGATTTAGAGATCATTTGTTTGAAGTTGAATCTAAATCCATTCTGAATGAATGAATAAATGAAGATTTGGAGGACTTCGAAAACGAGAGCGTTACGTTGGAGGCACAAGGTTTTATGCATCCAATATAGGATACGAAAAACCTTGTTCCCAGAGGAACTGGCAGATTATTTTCAGTTACGATTCGATATTTCCACATTTTTCTCGATACTGGAAGCCTGTTAATAGCACTTGATTGAAACATATTTGGCCACAGTGTTACATGGATAGAAAACATTTAAATAAACTCTTTCACATGAATGTATTTTTGAATTCCCAGAGGAGCTGGTAGATTATTTTCAGTAACGATTAGATATTTCCACATTTTCCTCGATACTGGAAGCCCACCAGTGGTTAATACTAACTCGATAACCACCTGTTAATAGTACTTGATTGAAAAATATTTGGTCACAGTGTTACATGGATAGGAAACATTCAAATAAACTCTTTCACATGAATGTATTTTTAAATTCCCAGAGGAACTGACAGATTATTTTCCAGAAATGATTAGATCTTTCTGGAACTTTCTCGATGCTGAATGGCATCTAAACGGAAAGAATTCCGCGCGTGTATGTGTGTGTAGCGATGTCTTCCCGGGGAGCCGTTTGTGGCATCACTCTCCTCCTGATGGATTCCCTACTGGCCTAGGGTGCACAAACAGGCTCTTGGTGACACCGTTCATCCGCGCTTTCATGATAAACGAAGAGCGACAACATGCTCCAATCGCTGTTCAATTAGAACTGAGCGGATTTCCGAGCTCGCTTATATACCGATTGGTGATTTCAATAGCCTGTTTTGAAAGCAATTTTAAGATTATTGAAACAAGTTTTTGGATCAAAAAGTAACAAGTATAGAACGCGTAGACATTTTATCTTTCGAATGAAGTGTTTATCATACCATTTCGTTCAGTTGTTTAGGAGCTATTAACGCTCAAAATCTCGGTCTCCGGCGTAACGCTTTCGTTTTCGAAACTTTGATTTTACACCCTGGTATAGAAATGAAAGACGTAGTCCTACGTCAAAAACACAGAGCAATCAAAACCACGTCCGTCTTCGATGGCTGCTCACGAGAAACTCCTATTTCAGTAATGATGAATCGAGATAAAAAAATCCGGATTTTCTTCATCATCGCCAGTCATTCCAACTTTGTAGAACTACACGATAGTTTTCAAAATTATTCTGTAAAACTAATGTCAATACGAATGATTGTGTATGGGCCGCATTAGAATTGGGTGAGAATTGTCACATATCTCCGAAGGGAAAAATCTCACTTGTACCGACTTGACTTTCATAATAACCCCCACAGTGAACAGTTCTACCAGTAGAAAACGATTCCGGTTTAATATGGGACAAAGTTTATACGTGCTCTCGAAAAAAAAATACAGTAATGTGCACCTTAGATTCAAATTTATAATTTGCACCTATATGAGTTCAACATATTATTTTCGAGAGGGATTAACTAGCGTTGACATCAGATCAGCTTTTGATTTGTTGTAGATTTGATTTGTTGAAAATATTTATTTTCCAAGCAATTTGCATGTTTAAATCATGATATGTGAAAAATATGGCGCAGTTATGTTTCATTCACACCGAGATGAATTGTCTTCAGTTACAAACCAGGTGCTTGTAAGGTGTTGATTATCGATTCAAAATGTTGAAAGACGCGGTTAATGCGTTGTGCGTTTACTTCGCATTAGCGTTCCAATGCGCCAGATGATCCTGGAAATAAGCTGAAAAGCTACAGCACAAAAAACCAGCAATTTCGAAAAATATTTGCGCCACAGCTGAGTCGATCAATTTCAGAATAATAAAAAAAAGAAACAGAAAGCAGAAGAAATTTTCTTCTTTACGTTTCGTTCATGACTTTTTCCTGATGAGAAGGACGACGGGGTATGGTATCCTAGGTTTAATCGTGGCGAAAAATGCAGTTACGACCCGAAACATCCTGTCGATCGTCAAGATGTTCCACAGCGATGAATAAACAACCTGCTGTTGTCTACCGTTACGGGGCGAAATTAAGCCACGGGAAGAGAAATCAACGACAGCTTTCGTTCTGCTATTCCACATCCACCATCACCTGGGAATGTAAATTTGTTTCGCTCCGATATGCGGCAGAACGCTAACCAGTAGTTCCTACTGGTGTCGAACTTAAAAGAGGGTCAATTCAGGAAAATTAGTAGTTAGCGAAATGCAACAAGGAAATAAAACGGTAAATGTTAGTTTTTATCGATGTGGGAATTTGAACGCCGGGACGCTGAGCACCTGGCGGGTTGTAAATGCGCAGAATTGCTTGTCGGTTCTGTGATGTGACCGAGGCGGGAAGAAACGCCACGTGACTAGCTACCAAGCGGTGCAAGAATGTATGCGTGTGTGTTGAATGAATTTGTTGTTTTATAACGGTTTGCAATTATCCTTATGTTCAAACAGTCTTCTTATGAATATTGAACCCTTGATAAAATCAACAATTGCGAAAAATTATCAATTCGCGTAATATAATGGACCGAAATGCGAATAACATCGTGCATTGTGTTCTAAGCATTACACCCGGGGGGGGCCACCCGGGGAATTTCTAATATTATTAGCATACGGTTCCGTCATTAAACAACTGCAGATCCCAAACTGGAATCGAGAATAATGTATTGCTGCAAATAAAGTAAACGAAGTAAACTTATCTTCAAGGGTACAGAAAAGCGCACCGTCGCGAAGAAAAATGCGAAAAATGGTTAATTTATTCTCTTCTCTGCTCACCGTCAAGGATTGTTAAATTGTTATCATAATCTAGAGATTTCGTTTCTTTATTCATAATACCACTCTTATACTGTTATATACCACTCTTATAATCTCTTATGTTCGGCCAAGTATGGTGTTTTGAACCGTATAACCCATGATGAAGACAACAAACTTCTTCACTCTCAATGTACGTTCAGCCCATATCGAGTACCGATTCGCCTCAGTGCACGGTAAACCACTGGATCACCAAGCTATGCTTCATCCAGCACATGGCAATATACATTGTACATTGCACACAAATTTGTTACTTCGTTTACAACGCTCTGCTATCCACATTTCATCTGCTTCTTTCTTCTTCGTTGTTGCATCCATTCTCCTTTCCCGGGGACGACTTTCGGGATTCCGTCTTGAGACTGGTCCCAGACGCTTCATTTGGGTATCGAATTGTCTTTGGCGCCAGTGACACTGCGGGAGTGTTATTCTTCTCTCACATTTGGTGCTGTCCTGGCCATTGTTCTTGCAGAAATTTGGTTGTCCCATCCACAATTTGCGCAGAGCCAGGGTTTTCGGAGAAGCAGCAGAGACAGCCTCACCCGTTACCAGTAGAGTGTGCTACGCGGGTTATCTGGAAATTGTTCATCTTCCCTTTAAGGGACTTTTTTTGGTAAATTGGTGAAACAAATCGGGTCATTGCATTCGTCGGACTTTGCTTTATAGGCCGTTTGAGAGTATCGACCAAGAAACTGGCAAAATTTATTCAACTGAAATGAAAGTACATAATAAATCAAATTATATGTGATGCAATTCCCAATTGGAATTCAAATTATTTATTGCGACTCAAATCCTCACGTCATACATATCATACATATTTCAAAACACAAAAACATTGCAAAATATTGTGGGTGGCATGAATTCAGAACTGTTAAGTTGAAAGCACGCCTCCACCTGCTAATGAAGTGTATACTACATGGGCTGAAAAGTCCCGGAATTTTTAACCCCTTCCCGTATTATTTAATACGTCACATATTAAATGATTTCACTACTCTGCTGAGCATTCTAGCGTCCTATGTTATGCACCACGAGTGAGACTCGATGTTGTACGGGTAAGGGTTAATGAAAACAATCGTTTTTTGGACAAAGCTGTATTTATTCTTCAACATAGTTTCTGTAACGGCCCGGTCCGAACAATCGGATTGAACAAAAAGGAACACACATCGATTTAATATCAACGCTTTATTTCACTACAACTTAAAACCAAAACACCAAAAACAAATCTTTAAACACTAATTACATCAGCAACATATCCGGGTTTCGCACCTGGAAAATCTTCTACGTTATGATCCTAGGAATAAAATTTCTCACTAAATTGGCATTTAATCACATTATAAAATTTGGTGTGCGATATTGGGGCATGGGGTGGACGATATTAAGCAAACATCGTGTTTTGAAAGTGTTGAAAAAAAATTATGAAAGCTTACTTTGATTGAATCCGCTAATCGATGATTCTAAACTTCGTTTGATACTCTCCAACTTTCATGTGTCATATTTTCAAATTTATGAAAATTTCTATTTTTATCAAATGTTTCCAAATCACTCTGAAAAGTTTAGGAAACACGCGATTTCTTCTTCCACACAATTTTTTTTTTTGCTTGATGCGATACGGATCCCGACAACATCTGTATGAGTAAGTATCTACTAAAGGTAATAGTGTGATTTTTAACCACCGGATCGCATCATAAACAGACGAGAAATCGAGGTGGTCGAAACTAGACTATTGGGCGATATTCGGCCACTTTACCTTAACTTTAAAAATATTTAAAATTTCGGTCTGAAAATTTTTGAGTATATTTTTAAGATGTTTTCTTCCGAAAAATGTAAAAAAATAGATCTTTTGAACCCGTCACACCGGGCTACTACCTTAATGTATAATCTTATTGTTAAGTACTTACCTGTTTTATCATGAACATACGGGATTATTCATCAAACAACAAACACTTAACACAATATGAACAATAAAGGTGGAAACAGAATGCCGCGTTGTGCGTTGCTTCTCATCGGCTGTCATTGCTTGCGTTTTGTACTAAAACATTCGCCCGACGCAGTCTGTTGATTTGCAGTCACAATCTAGCATTCGCGTCACCAGTTTTCATGTAAACAAAAACAAAATAAAATTCGTATGAAAATCTTGTTCTTGTTGAGTTCACGGATCAGTTGAATGTTTTTATAAACAACACATTGACATATCCGCGCTGGCGGCATTGAGCTTCGTTTACTAGTTCAGGGAAGCGTGAAAGAATAGCTGATTTTCAGTCGGAATGAACACGTTTTCAAAATTAAAATTATGAATGAAGATCAGCTTTTCCATATCAAACTAGTATTCTATTCAAATGAAAAACATTTTTGTTTGCAGGTGGTACAAAAGTCTCATACGAAAATTGTTAATGAATAAAACTCTATATCATGATGCAAAAAGCAATGTTGGAATTGTTTAGCCATATGGTTGAATGAAAGTCAGAAACACGTGTTTCAAGTAATCAAATAACATGATGTGAAAATTTTCATTCAAAATTTAGAATTTAAAAACCGGCTTCGTATCTTCTACTCTGATAGAGATTACACTAACGAGTTTGGGAATCAAATTATTGCCCTAATTTTAAGTTGCCACCAGACGTCGACACCATGCCACTGTCATCGCGAATCGCGGCGCAAGCAGTTTAGAACAAATGTTAGCGTTTAGTACAACGATGCTAATGACGCAACGCATTATTGTGTTCGATTAAATGGAAACACACATATTTAAAATGAAGTGTCAACGCACAATTGTCGCAACGCGACGCATAACGCGGCATTCTGGTCCCACCTTAACATTGCAGAATCAAAACAATAACAATCGCATTGTCATAGATTAGGGACGAATGGAATTGAACCTGCTATAAAACAAAAGCTTCATTGTTTATAGCGAATATTCTAGAGTAGCCGAGCAAAAATGCAACGTGTACCATATAAATGTTCTGCACAACGTTCAGTGGCAATTAAACTACAGTAAAACCTGTTTTTGCGCGATTTTTTTTGCGCGGTGTATGAAAAGAAGCATATTTGACGAAGTTATCGTCCATTTAGTTTTTTTCGATGGTTTAAATGCATTTCAGTGCGAAAAAAAGCATATTTACGTCTCAGTTATCCACTTCTGAAATCATTCCCCTCCTCTCATCAAATGCTCTAAGTTTTTCTAAGTTTTTGCATGACATGATTTCTAACAGCAACACGTTTCGACATGCAAAGACAAAGTGTCCCATCGCAAAGCAGGGAACCAAAAGGAAATTGAACGGTGAATGGCGTGGATTTGAGTTGTTTTCTTGTGGGAAACTTTTTTTATGCGGTCGCTATCTACCGCACAATAAAAGTTTTTATTCAAAATGTGTACCGAACATGATTTTTTAAAGCTTTTGCACGCGACTTTTATTGTGCAGTCCCTATCCCCCGCACAAAAAAAGGTTTGCCTGTATTGTAGTGAAAGGTTCAGTGGCAAATAGATCATGATGGTGAATTGTTCAATGGCAAATAAACCATCATAGTGAAATGTTCAGTCGCAAAGAAATCATTGTAGTGAAATGTTCAGTAGCAAATAGACAATCGAAGTGTAATAGTGAAATAGTGAAACTATCTAGTGTTCTAAAAATCAAATGGTGATGTGAAGTGTTTGGTCGGTCGAAGTACCAAAGGTGTCGGGAAGTGTTCGATTCCAGTTCCGAGTTCTCCAGTTGTCGATTTTCTCCCGTAACAGTTTCCTTCGAGGTCAATACACTTGGTATAGTGAGTTTCCAACATTTCGACTCCCTTTCTGTAGTACGAAACGCCTAAGTCTTCGAAATATGCCTCAGTGCCACTCTGAAGACTGCATATTGGACTTTGTGGTAATAGATCAGCGTTTCATCCATTGTTCATTTTAGGTGGCGCCATCCGTTGTAAAATCCCGGGACTTTTCAGCCCATGTAGTAGCAACGAGAGCGAAACAATATTTCACCTTCAGTTTTCAACCGAAGAACACAGCTCTTACCGCAGTAAAATATCTTCTTTATAACTGACTTGAAATGCACATTGCCGCCACTTTTAACCCGGAAACAGTCCTCGAGTTCACGAAAATTTAATGATCGATCAGATATCCAACAAACCCAAAAAAAATCTTCCGAAACCGATACGGTACGTTTTATCTTTTCATAGAGCCGCCGCCGTCGACCAACAGCTAGCTAGATGACTGATAAATCGTGAGTGAAGCGATTATATTTTGTTCCATCAGTACTATTATTAACACTTTTCCACCTTAATCTACCTTTGAACGCTTGAACTTGCGAGTCCGCAGGGCCACAGAGGAATCTGTTTCGGAAAAATGGTTCTGAAAAGAACTGATAAATGACCTCCTTCTGCTTGGTAAACGGTGGAATAAGACACGTTGCGAAATGAACGAAGCATGATTACATTTCATAATGTGGTGTAGTATTCTCGTGCATTGGTATAACAGCATTTGTAGTTATGTGGATAGCCTGGTTGTGTGAAACAGCCTTACATCACAGCCAGCATTGGTTCGATCCCTGCTTGGCATAGTTTGATTTTTTTTATATTTTTGGTACAACTCCAAGCTGACATTCACTCTGGGAGAATGAGAGGTCGGCTCCATACACACAAACATTTTAATACTCTTAAAAAAGTTGCTTTTATTTGTTCATTTGACTCTGTATCACAAGGAGAATCTTTTCCAACAACGCTAGTTTTGACAAAGCTGACGCAAGACTGAGGATGACTAATATGATGCCAATGTTTATCTGGTTCCTTTGTTATCTTAGTTTACTTATCTCCCTTGGATAGAATGATATGCACGGTGGATAGCTATGATTATTTTCGCAGTGGTATTGGTATATTAACCCTTTGCGGTCGGAATTAATTTCCCTTAAAAAAATCCTCTTATCTTTCCTCGATAATAAAATTTTGTTTATTCCGAGTACCGTTACCTATTGTTCATACACCCAAACTAGCTGGCAGAAAACATGTCATCTTTGGCAGAAATGATGCCATTTAGTGTGCTGGAGAGTCAAATGCGCAAATAATGAGCTGTTTTAAAAGCATAAAAATGGTTTGTATGTATGCTTTTTTTTTTCTCATTTCATTTGGGATTGCGCAAAAAAAAGTCCATTCGACGTCAATGGGGATCGAACCAAGGCCGGCTGGAATGCAAAGCTATTTCACACGTCCACGCTATCCACATGGCTAATGATGCTTCAGCAGTTGTTCAGCAAATACGTGATAATATTGCACCTGATTATATAATGAAGTTAGAAAGTGTTTTCTAAGAGGAAAAAAAGAGAACGCATGAAGGAGAACAATATCTATCTCGGTCTGGGCCGTGTATGTGGCAAAGTATGCGGAAAGCTTATTTGTCTTTTGTTTCGCTCGCTCGTATTAATCTTATATTGCTGTAACATGTATATTACACAAATGCTTGCCAGTATTTGCGAGTCATGACATTTTCTGTTATGTTATGTCTCATTTAATGTCATAAATCGGGCTGACAAAACATGAGCTAAAAATCAATTTTGGGTGTAGAAACTCCTTATACATTTGTGAAAAAGTTCACTAGACATCAAAATTCGTTTAGAAAGCATGTAATAATGGTGGCTGAGAGCAGACAAACAACCGCAAGGGGTTAACATTGTATCTCGCTGCTACTTTAATCACTCCTTTCGGATAGTACAATAAGCATAGATCAATCACGTGTGATTCAGTGCTTTTAGATAATACATGACGTTTTACAATTATTCAATTGTATTTTTTATAATTATTTTTTTTCCATTGATGCGTTGAAATAATTCCAATCAGTTGATGCAAACATCTGAACATCTATTAAGAAATTATTATCACATTTCAACATTAAATCCAATTTTAATTATCTATTCTAGGATAGCAATGGTGTTTCGTAAATGGACATCTTTTTCCTTCAGGCTCGTTTTTATCTCTTGTTTTTTATTTATCTTTATCCATTCATCATCCCACTCAAAAACGGCATAAGAAATCGCGTAAATTTCAAAAACGGCGTAAATTCCAAAATCCTCGCAAAAATAAACCGGGTAAATTTCTATATATGTGTAAAAATCTAACGAACAGTGAATTCTTAGTTTAAAATGCAACCCATATTCTAACAATTGATTATCACGTTCGTCGCCCAACGCGACGTTTTTGAGTTTCTTGCTGGGCCCAACTTGCGGATAAATTATTAAATGAAGCTTAAACTTAGTTTGTAAATAATTTTTATGTGATCTAACAATATTTTTTTAATTTGAAGACAAATTAACAACAATAAAACATGTCAAATTCATATCATATGGGTTTCGCGAAAAACTGCAGTACAAACCATCCATACTATAAATTAATAAAAAGTATGGTATAAACATCATAATAATATTGTTACGATTTTAACATTTTTCTACATACCCTATAGTTACATTTAGATGCCTATTCTATTCCATTCCTTTTAAAAATCCAATTAAATTTGAACGAGAGAAGTGTAACCCATATCTGGGTGACGGGGCGACGAAAGTGTTAACTGTTCTTTTTTGCATGCTACAATCATGATATCTATGTCTCCTTTTATTTCTCAGCTACTAATCAGTGATACAATACAAACTTATTACGTGTGAAGTCACATAAATTAGCACATTGATTTTTTACACGAGTGATACGTGCTGCGTAAAAAACCGCGTAAATTTCGAAATCCGCGTAAAAGAACGCGTGAATTCCGAAATCCGCGTAAATTCCTAAAACCGCGCAAAAAACCGCATAAAAAGCGACTTTAGTGTATATCCATCACTTGCTCAAAACGTGAAACGATCCTCTAAGACAATTTGGCTTACAATTTTGCCTAAAAAATACTTCATAACTGACTATAATCTCTTATTATTTTGCCTCTTTAACTGAATCAGCATAGGGGATGTGCGGGTAAGACGAACGTAATATGGGCATGCGACTGATTTGTATGATTACATTCTGATTCTGACATTTCTGTCAATGAGAACCTTTCCTACATGTAATTCTATGATATTTGAACCGCTCTATAACTATGACAAAAACTGAATTATTGAAACTTACAATAAGAGATTCCGCGTGTAGATATATTTTTGGGGCTTCGATATTGAGCATTTCGAGTGTTTATTTTTGTTTCAAAATTCAATTTAATGGTGGTTATGTTCGGGATGCAAGTTAGCATCAAAGCGATTTATGTCATATAACGAAAAAGAAGAAGGGTCTGAGCCTAGTGGCACGGACGGAAGTTTGACGTAGGACTGTGATTGTTCAGAACAGTTGTTTTTTTTTAATGTAATTCTTTTCATTGTTCAGAAATCTGGTAGTTTAACTCGTTTGAATCTGCAAATAGTAGCCCTGAAAAGAGCCGTTTTTATATGTATTCAAAACTGTCAAACGATTTGTAACGAACAAAAAAAGAAAATTAGCTTCTGGCAGGAAGTTCAATCGTCTAACTGATAAAGATTAATGAATAACAGTGTGACATATAACAAGGTGGAATTGTATATTAAGTATATGTGAATCGGTAAACAAAAAAAAACGTCATTGATTACATTGAATATGAAGTTTATGGAGAAAAAACAAAAAACAAGTTGAAGCTACGATTTCGTAATATTCTAAGGTAAAATACACATTAAATCATGAAATTGCTTTATTTTTATTGAATAGCTATGGTATTGTGATTAGTTTCCATTGTCTTATTCTTATTATTAGTCTTACTCTAAGGCATCGGGAGTAGTAGCTTTTTCGGTGAAATAATGTTCATTTACAGACTATCACAATCGTCGTATTAGTTCTACTGCTCAAACTATCATAGAAGGAATTGAGTCGTTGAGAATTATGAATATGAGTAATGAAGATCATTAATATTTCATTTCGTTTCATTTTTGTGATGCGATGTAATGCCGATCTCAATAAGTCCTCGCATGATAATCGCCATCCTCCTAGTATTGTAACATCTTACGCTGTACAATTGTCCATGTTGCCGCAGCCCGGAAGTCACTCGGTTAAGATATTAAGATATATAAATACAGAAGTCATTCGATAAATGGACTATCTTCAACTGGACTTATCTATAACAGGGCGTTGGTTAACTGGGTTGCAAAGCAATTATGCATCAATAATAGATGTCATCTTACTTCGATGCTTTCGCTATTTTGCAGTCCAATTAGCGAGTAAAATTTATAATTGTATTGATTTTCCGGCCCAATTAACGAGCAATCACTGTATGGGTTATACTTTCTTCGTTGCTTTGATGAATCTTGCATAAAAATTGAGTGATGCATGAAATCTTGCATCTGATTACTTCAACATGTTTACCTTCCAAAAAGGTCTTGCTAATTTGTTTGATAGAACGAATTATTGCACACAATTTTGTGTTGCATACAATATTCATGGGAACGAAGTTGAAATAAAGAATGCATAATACATGATTTATTTTCGCATCAGCTCGCCAAACATACCACTTTTATTTATTAAATTGCCCTCTTGTTTTATTATTTCCACTGTTGGTGTCTCAGGCGAAAAAAATGCTGGATAAATTTGCCGTCTACTGGTATATATTATAACATATACCGTAAGAACGATTTTGCGTAATATGCATTTGAAAACTCTTAATAAACGTTACATTTTTCGAAGATTGACCCCCGTATATAGAAATCAAAGACGTAGTCCTACGTCAAAATAAATTGAAATAATTGTGTTGGTGGTTAAATTTTATTTATTTTTTTAAATTTATTTTGGGTATATTATGATTTCAGTAAAAAAAGCAATATAAAACCCTTTTTGTAGACCGGATAATTAGAAAATAAATTCCCCTTCGTTCCCCTTCGTTTTATTGTATGGTATAAACGCAGCATCTATTTCGTTTACATCCACCCAATCAAGCTGGTCAGGAGCGATTGCTTCTCAAAAACACGGAAATGTTCCTCTGAATTTGCACCCGACAAGGAGTTTACACTTGTTTTGTACTCTCCCAAATGAAATCTATATTAACTAAATAATATCCAGCGAATAGGATTGAGTATGTCCAATATGTATTTAATTCCTCATACGTCATACGTCATACAAACATTTCTAGCAATAAATTACATTACAAACATCGGTTCTATTCGTATTAGAATGAAATAAATTATTTTTCATTTATTATGTGATCGAATTGCTCCTCTATTTTCTAAATCAATGAAATGTAAATCAGTCACACTAGACAAACCCAGGCTACTGATATAAGGGCAACTCCCAACTGGCTGTATTTTTTATTATCATAAAGCCCCTTTGATGTCAATAAAAATGGGCAATCAAAGAAGAATGTCTAGTTAATAAAACCTTCTTGAAACTAAGATTATACTATAAATATATTAAGTTGTAAATTAAAATTCCCAATCGAAACAATGAATCTCAAATTGTAGATCCCAAATGCTGCGCGGGGCGGCTATGTCACAAATTTTAACGTCTTCTATTTGTAACTTACAACTAGATTCCCCAGTATACTATTGACCCTGACTCCTGCTCTTCACTTGGTTTGGTAAGCAAATCCCAAATCAGCTTGCGTTAAGGTACCGATTTTGAAGAAAATCGCGTAAACTGTTTTTGGCGTTTGAAAATGTGTTCTATAAATTCATATCATCTTTATGAAAGCGCTAAATAGCAGACAAGAGAAGTCGGTTCTTCAGCTGACTGAAGATTTCCGCCAGTCACGTAATCGAGCATCGTCTTCAACCTCTAATTTTCAAAACGAAAACATCCATTTGAGTGGAAAGTGGCGTAATATTCAAGCTGGAATCAGGGCGGGTTACGTTTAATGTTCTCAAAGGGATGGACCCAGTTGAAACAATATACAACATATTATGCATTGCATTCTACGCAGTAAAATTACAGAGACTAATATTTGTCAAATGATCTTCATAAAGGTGTAAAGATATGGTCGGTGTTAAGTCAGAGGGAACCAAGTCGCAAAATTGAAAATTTCGAGTTATTGATTACATTTGGTTAATCATTATGTAAGCTACATACCACATTTATCAGATTTGGAAAATCACGCATACATCAGGAATAACGGATCGAAATTGTTATGATTGACCAACGAAAATTCCTCACATTATGCAGTCAGAGCGGACCATGTACCATTTACCATGGCGAAATGGCTCTGAATCACGTGCAGACATAGTGGACCATGTATCAATCGTTTGTATATTGAATTTAAACAATTTTCAAGCGCCGAATTCAAACCAATAACATTTTTTCTTGAAGCTATTTTTTTCCACCTTGTTCAAATGTGCTTGAAACCATTAGTGTAAAATGTGCACATTCTGAGTGTATTAAAAAATAAATTTGGCCCACTCTGACTGAACAGATCAGTGAAAAATGCTGGTCTTCGGTGAGAATGATCGGAAAATGTGCTATTTCAGAGTGCGGTTTAGACTCTAGCCATAACAATGAATTTGAATTTGACGATTCTATTGAGGAATACTGCCTAAGATGATTGAAAATGGGAAGTAAAGGGTGTGTCACATCAAATTGCATCACGGAAAAAACGCTGTAGAAATTTAATTTTTAGGAATTATATCTTCAGCTTTCGCTTATAACCAGATAAGAGTGTATAGATCACGTTGGCCATGCTTCACTGTCAATTTTTCGTAAATTTGGAAAAATGTCGTCGAACGAAAAAGAGCGTCGTGAATTAATCCTGCGCACTCATTTCGAGAATCCGGAGTTGTCACATCGGGACAACGGTAAGATGCTGGGAATCGTCCAATCCACGGTCAGCAGAGTACTAAAACGATACTTCGAGAACCTAACCATCGACCGGAAGGTGAAGAACGGCAAAAATGGATGCTCCGTCAGTGAAAAAGATCACAAGCGCGTAGTAAAGCAGTTTAGACGTGATCCGAGAAGTTCGGTCCGGGATGTCGCCAATAAGCTGAATTTGTCAAGTTCATTCGTCCAGCGGACCAAGCAGCGGGAGGGCCTGCGTACATACAAGGTTCAGAAGGCTCCTAACCGCGACGAAAGGCAAAACATGGTGGGGAAGACGCGAGCCCGGAAGCTGTACACCGAAATGCTGACGAAGCCGCATTGCCTGGTAATGGACGACGAAACCTACGTCAAAGCGGACTTTCGCCAGCTGCCGGGCCTGTTGTTCTTCTCCGCAAAGGACAAATTCAGCGTTCCGGAGGAGATTCGCAAGCAGAAACTATCCAAGTTTGCCAAAAAGTACATGGTGTGGCAAGCGATCTGCTCTTGCGGAAAGCGGAGCGCCCCCTTCGTGATGACCGGCACGGTAAACGGGCAGTTTTACCTTAAGGAGTGCCTACAGAAGCGCTTACTACCACTATTGAAGCAGCATGAGGGCCCGACCATCTTCTGACCGGATCTCGCTTCGTGTCACTATTCAAAGGACGTGTTGGAGTGCTACGAAGCCAACGGGGTCACCTTCGTGCCAAAGGAAATGAACCCGCCCAACGCGCCGGAGCTTCGCCCAATAGAGAAATATTGGGCGATTATGAAGCAGGCCCTCCGGAAGAACCCAAAAGTTGTCAAATCAGAGGCGGACTTCAAGAGAAAATGGATTTCTGTTCAAAAAAAAAAACTACATCCTGACGTTGTACAGAACCTTATGGACGGGGTAAAGAGGAAGGTGCGAGCATACGGGCTTGGGCTCGAAGTATGAATAAAAAGAAAATGCCAAAAGTGGTTTAATAGTTTTTATTTTACTGTCTAAAATTTTCAAAAGGATCGGTCTACTGGGCGAATTTCTACAGCGTTTTTTCCGTAATGCAATTTGATGTGACACACCCTTTATATGCTTTATAATGCAAGCCGTGCAATCATATTCATACTTATAGTAGATTGCAGAGATTGTCATGCTGAACGCAACTAGTGATGTCTAAATTTTTCATTTATTCGATTATCGATTAATCGTTGGAGCATTTTTCAATATTCGATTCATTCGAATAATTATTTTTCAATATTCGATTAATCGAGCGAATATTTATTTCTTGTAATAATCACGTATCAATTAGTCACTCTGGTTGCGTTGTCTATCGGGTTGTCGATGTTAGATGGTTGAATAAAAAATGTTGGATAACAAAATTATATAGTCTTATTCTTAACCTAAATGCATTAACCTTAGGAAAGATCCCTTCTTCCATTAATCGCGATTACAGTGACAATTATTCGATGTATTCATATTTTGATTTTCAATTATTCGATACAAATTATTCGATTAAAATTTCAGATATTCGATTTTTTGAATTAATCGAACGATTAACCGACGTCTCTAAACGCAACCAAATGTATACGCATTCCATCTCACTCCAATTTTCATAATAGAATGGCACACTTTGACTCACAACTATTTTTTGATTGAGAAATATTTCGAAATTGTTCAATCATAGTGAAAATGCTGAAAGAATGCTTTATTTGGTTCAGACAGAGTGGACCATATACGTATAGGGAGCCAAATGCCTTTTTTGGCAAGATACTTGATGTTTTTTTTACAATTTTCATATGTCAAAGTATTGCCAGAGAGTAGCTAACATTTCTGAGAACAATATTGAAAGAAAAAAGTAAATGCTTTGAAAATTGCAGATCAATTCACTTCAAGTTCGCTTTTCTCGAAATCATAAAAATGTCACGTGGTCCGGTTTGACTTAACACCGACCATGTATAAAGTGTTAAAATATAAAAATGTTATGCATTATTCATTAGTATAATATTTTTATCTTTGGGGTGAAAGATTCGCAAAAAAAAACTTCCAAAACGTCTTCAGTAGGAGGTTCACCGTGCAAAAAAAGCATCGCAGACACTGGGGGATATTGTGCTTCGAAATACTCCTCCGTACTCATTTAAATTTTGCAAGTGCATATTTCGAACTCGGCGCATTTCGAACATCTGACACTGTTCCACTGGCCCGGAAAGAATAAAAAAAAACTGCGAGTGACCTTTCCTCAGTGCACTCTATACTACTTCACCCAAGAATTCTCATTTATCATGTCAACAGATCTCTTCAAGGAAGTCAAACAACTGTTATTGCAAGCAGCTTGAAGAGGAAAAAACACTCACTACATATCGTCTCTTGACTTATTAACCTACTTATTATGATTTCGGTTGAAAGAATAGCAAAAAAAAAGTACATCCTGTCTGTGGTCCGAAAAAGTATCAAACAAAGTGAAAAGCACCAACAGGTAGAACGGAAAGGATCAACGGCGCAACAAAATGTCGTTTCGGGATCATTATTCAAAAGAGAAGCCAAACGCCACAATCATATATTGTGTGCATATATTGGATGACCTTCGGAAAACTCTCCAGGGCCAGACGTTTGCTAAATTGCTCCGGCGCCGAATTATTGCCTTTCTTCAGGGGACTCAGGTGGAATTTTCTTCCCTTCGAGATCTATCAAACAGCAAAAAGCTGACACACAAGCTAAAGGTGCTCTCGAGGGACCTCTCGCAAACGGTACATTAGAAAATTACAAACTAACCATTTGTTTTTTTTATTGCTTTTGTGTTCAGTTTTTGGCATCCGCCTCTGGTGCTATGCAAAAGTGATTTTTCGGGTCGATCGTTCCGTTCAAGCCCAGCAGGTTCAAATTCGTGAACAGCAGACGGCCCCAAGCTGCAAGTGTCTTCTGTTCATTTATCAGCCTTCGTAAAAAAATATGTTTTCAGAACCATCCAGGAAGTTGAAATTGCTGTCGATCGATATCCATCTCGGCGGATGGCTGCAGGTTCTAATTATCGTTGCCAAAATATGTTTACCGTAGGTTAAGATGTTAATAGTTAAAAACGTTTGCTGAGTAGCAATCAATTTAGGCTTCTGCCATTTTTCCAATTAGGACTCAAAAATTGCGCCTTATCTTCGGAACGATTTCTTGCGAGTCTGCATAGGTATGCCGTAGGCGGATTTGGAACATTTTTTCATAACTACGAATAAGTCTGCTTGCAACAGAATTTGCGGCTTTACCGTTGCGGGCGCAGTTATCTCGAGCGATAAAGGAAAATATGTATTGAGGAAATATGATCACTAATGACTAACGCTTTTGCTGCTTATGACCATATACGATATTGTTATAACGGTATGTTTTCGCTAAATTATAGAACTTTTTTTTTTCGAAATATTGGTTATTTAACTTGCATCATTTTCGTAGTTGTTGCTGTTTCTGAACAGATGACTGTAATTTTTGCTGAAATACAAACAACTATTGATATGTCGATTGAAATGCCAAGAAACGAATATACGCGAGAAATTCTACTTTTATACATATCAGAAGCATATATAATTCTTGTTGACATCTATCGAGCTGTAGCTAAAAAAAATATTGTGATATTGAATATAAAGAAAAAAGACAGATGTTGATTCCAAATACGATGAGACGATGCAAATAAATACAGAATACCGTAACTCCACAGAACAATGCGGTATTATTCTGCTTGAATTTAAGGGAGTTTTAGTGTCATTTGGAATGTTTGTTCCCTGTTAGACCAGCCAACACATAATAAAAACACTTGAAACCCCGTTATGTGAAAGAATAAAAGGGTTCTCAGATTTCCCCAAACTATCGAAAGCATATCGTCAAGTGTTTCGAACATCCAATCTTAAATCATTGCCATCAAGTCTTTCATTTGTGGGGCTGCGACAGAATAAAAAAGCCACAACTCAACTTTCAACAGTGGAGCTGTATTCACTTTCACATTTCTAATGAAATTTTCTGCTGAGAATACTGATTCCCAGTGGTTGATTTTCAAACAAATTATACTGAAAGTACCACTTTCTTCGCATAGTCGTATAGTCATATGATTGTCACTGGAAAGTCAATGCACTTCTGCAATTCATACTCGAGAGCATGGTTCAGTGTTCGAGGGTTGGCTGAAATGTAATGTAATCATGCTTGCGTAACGCGAACGAAGACCTTCAGATGCACCATTTCTCATTTAGAAAAAAAAGTATAAGAGTCTGTGACCAAGGGCACAACCGGAAGCTTGACGTAAGATTGTGATTTATTTGGGAAATTTGTTTTCGGAATTAGTTCTTCCAATTGTGCAGAAATTAATTAATCAATTGACCTAATTGAATATTCCAAATGGTGGCCTGAAAGTACCGTTTGTTATATGGATTATGGTATTCTAGTAAGAGTTGAAGTGATAGGAAGAAAGCTGTATCGTTATCGTGTATCGCTGTATGTATCGTGTACCGTTATGCACGTTAATACACACAATGCACTGCGTATTGAATGCAAATGCTCTTATTCTTCTTTGAGTTTTGAGAATGACGGCGGTCTTTTTCGCAGTCGACACACATTTGTCACAGACCATTATGTATTAGGTTGGGGAGGAAAAAATCCATTATGCGCGAAACTAAAAACATTATTCAAGATATTTTGGATTGTCCGGGTCAGGTATGCCCCATTTTGTCGCAAATATGCACCGTTGAAATTGTTACCATTTTAATGATAGCTTCATAATGCCTCTCCCATAGAAGTCTTGATCCTTATTAGCGAAAAACTCTATTAATCGATTTTCACTAAATTTTTATCACTCAGCTAGTTTTGCAATACGAGAAAAAGGTGGTGATCGCTTGGTTCCAGGTCCAGACTATATGATGAATGCATAAAATCTTCCCGACCAAGCTCCCGTTGTCAGGCCGTTTCTGGTCAATTATTAGCTTCAAACGGTTCAGTTGTTGTCAGTAGATATATGAATTTAGTGTTTGGCCTTACGATAATAAATGATTCCTATCGAGTCTCACCTCAATAGAACATTCCTAGCCGTAAGTCCTGGTTTGATTGCTTCACCACGTTTTGATCACGATCGTTTTCGCATAATGTTATTGTGTGTGACCCAATTCTCATCCTCAGTCACCATCCGTTTAAAAGAAGGGTCCATTTTATTCTGTTTGGCCAAGGCTTCGCAAATGGAAATTCTATCCATCATGTTTTGACGTAGGACTACGTCTTTCATTTCTATACCGGGGTGTAAAACCAAAGTTTCGAGAACGAAAGCGTTACGCCGGAGACCGAGATTTTGAGCGTTAATAGCTCTTAAACAACTGAACGAAATGGTATGATAAACACTTCATTTGAAAGATAAAATGTCTACGCGTCATATACTTGTTACTTTTTCATCCAAAAACTTGTTTCAATAGTCTTAAAATTGCTTTCAAAACAGGCTATTGAAATCAAAAATCGGTATATAAGCGAGCGCCGCTCGTAAACCCACTCAGTTATGATTGAACAGCGATTGGAGCATGTTGTCGCTGTTGTTGTGAAGCTAATTTCGTTTATCATGAAAGCGCTGATGAACGGTGTCACCAAGAGCCTGTTTGTGCACCTAAGGCCAAAAGGGAATCCATCAGGAGGAGAGTGATGCCACGGTTCCGCTTGAAACATCGGAGCAGCCGCCACACACACACACATACACGCGCGGAATTCTCGTTGCTATCATCGTTGCTGAAAAATAATCTGCCAGTTCCCCTGGGAATTGAAAAATACATTCATGCGAAATAGTTTATTTTAATGTTTTCTATCCATATAACACTGTGACCAAATACATTTGGTTTTGTTATTTTTCAATCAATCGCAATTAACAGGAAAGCTTCTGAATATTTTTTTCCCCATCAGTGGAAATTTTCGTATCCAATATTGGATGCATAACATGAAAAACGGAAAATGTTTCACATCGCGAAAATCAAGTCATTTTCGAGCGATTATTTGCTTTCTACTCATATAATGCTGCGACCAAATACATTTCGTTTTGGATTTTTTCAATCAAGTGCGATCAACGTAAGACCACGTCTTTCGGCAATTTATTAGAGGTGCAATGAATCTTTAGGAATTCCCACTCTACGCGCACTGGCAAACAATGTTTACTCAACAATTTCTCAAACTAGAAATGGGTGTTGTGAGAAAGGATTAGCGAACGCGAAAACGACAAACGGGAGAAAGATACGTTTGGAGGTTGAAGGAAATTGGCAGAAAACTTCTTCATTCTATCATTCAAATAATGTGATTCATACCACATCGTTTTGCCAGAAAGAGATTATCGGTAACGAATTATTTCGAAACCACGATTTTCGCTAAATGCTCCTTTCAGTTCGGCCTGTAAAAAACTTTTCTGTACTCTAATCCATCAAATTTGGAGCCCTGAAAAGGGCCGTTGATTATATGCTAAGCTAATAGCACGCTCTCCTCGGATACGATGGGCCAGCTGGATGTCCTTGGGCATGATGTGACGCGTTTTGCATGGATAGCACACAAATTGGTATCTTCTAATAAGCCTCCTGCAGCGTCATAACCGCGGAACTTTGGAAGCGCAAGTCGGTTTTGAAGTCCTGAGCAATTCCACGAACCAAATGCTGCAAAGGTAGCTTTCGGATCAGCAATTCGGTCGACTTCCGATAGCGATGAATTTCACGCAAAGTTCCCGGTCGATAGCGATGTGGCTTCTCCACCTATCCTGCTACTGGTGCGCTTATCCGAGCTGACTTCGTGTGCCTTACCACCGAATGACTAACGAGCTGTCTGCGAAAGACTAACGAGCTCGAGTCCTCACGGTGCGAGAGTAGAGTAAGAAATGAACGAAAGTAAAGGAAGCGTCATTTTATAAACCATAAAAGTATAGAATCTAAATCCCACCCTTATTATATTCTTAAGAGACGAATGAACTCTCAGAGTTTAAAGTCTCTCTAATTCAATACCTTCCTTCCTTCCTTATTATATTCGTGAGTATACAGTAAGCTTATACAATAAAGAGGGTGGGGTTTACATTCGATTCTTTTATGTTTTATAAAATGACGCTTCCTTTGCTTTCGTTCATTTCTTACTCTACTCTCGCACCGTGAGGACTCGTTTCATCGGGACTAAGCAGAAAGCTCGTTAGTCTTTCGGTGGTAAGGCACCACGAAAGCAGCTCGGATAAGCGCATCAGCCGCAGTAAGCGTGAAGAAGCCACATCGCTATCGACCGAGAACTTCGCATGAAATTCGTCGCTATCAGAAGTCGACCGAATTGCTGATCCGCAAGCTACCTTTGCAGCATTTGGTTCGTGGAATTGCTCAGGACTTCAAAACCGACTTGCGCTTCCAAAGTTCCGCGGTTATGACGCTGCAGGAGGCTTATTAGAAGATACCAATTTGTGTGCTATCCATGCAAAACGCGTCACATCATGCCCAAGGACATCCAGCTGGCCCATCGTATCCGAGGAGAGCGTGCTATATTAGCTTAGCATATAATCAACGGCCCTTTTCAGGGCTCAAAATTTGATGGATTAGAGTTCAGAAAAGTTTTTTACAGGCCGAACTGAAAGGAGCATTTAGCGAAAATCGTGGTGTCGATGATAATTCGATACCGATAGGTGCCATGGATATGGATTTCATAATGAAAAATATGAAATATATGACATGATGTAGTGAATATATCCCCATATCGAAGAAATCACTTTGATGAAACTGTTTACCGTTTGTCGTTTTTAATTGTTGGGAAAGGACATTATTTCTGCTGACTAAATTCCAAGAAAAAATCCATTCCTTCTTTAAGCGTGATTCATTCTGCTTCGGATCAACGGAACAGTATGATAATCATTTCATACAAAAGATAAAATGTCCAAGAGTTATATGATTGCTATTTATTGAGTCGAAAAATTGTTTCAATAGCTTAATGATAGTTTCGAAAACAGGTTATTGAAATCATTCGTATCCGTATGTAGCGCGCCCACTTGGAAACCCATTAATCTTATTGGAATGTGAGATGGGGAAGCTCATACTAACGTCTATGCATTATGCTGTACACTTCAATTAGAGCCCCCGCACACTACAGACTTTTCTTCAGCCGACAGTTTGTTCGGATCGGCTACTGGTGCAAACACCGACCCAACGGAATCGGTGTAATGTGCGCACATGCATACCTCTCCGTACTGATTAAGAAGCCGACCGAACTATCGGTCGACAAGTCAGTCTGCAGTCTGCGGGGGCTCTTAATTTCGTTTTTGCAGGCCGAACCGAAAAATTTTCAGTCGAGTTAACTCTTTTTTACAGTAATGCTTTTGAATCCGGACATTTTGCATTACATTCAATATCATACCACAGCCATAACATTTTTTCACGTTGAATTTATGCGAATAATAGCTACTAATATAGTTACTGATAGTTTCTTGATAGTTACTAATCAATCGCATTAATTCAACATGCAGAAAATGTTGTGGCTGCGGTATGGTATTAAATGTAACGCAAAGTGTCCGGATTCAAATACATTACTGTATACTTACTTCGATGTTATTCGTTTCTCTCTCAGGGTAAGCAACGAATATAATAAGGGTGGGGTTTAGATTCTATACTTTTATGGTTTATAAAATGACGCTTCCTTTGCTTTCGTTCATTTCTTACTCTACTCTCGCACCGTGACGACTCGTTTGTTTGGGACCAAGCAGATAGCTAGTTAGTCTTTCAGTGGTAAGGCACACGAAAGCAGCTCGGATAAGCGCATCAGCCGCAGGATAGGTGAAGAAGCCACATCGCTATCGACCGGGAACTTTGCGTGAAATTCATCGCTATCGGAAGTCGACCGAATTAGTCCTAAATACAAATTGATTTTCAGCATCGCAACCCGAGGATAGCAGAAAAGGATATCAACAAACGTTCACTGCGGTGGCGGTGCTCACCGGTTCGCCGGAAAAAGCGCGCGCTTTTTCGGCGTCACTGACGCCACGCCCCCTTTTTTCTTTCGGGCAGTGTTGCCAGTTTTTTTCTGTAGTGCTAATAGTGAATCTTAATTATTAAATAAAATCTAAAAAGAAAAAAAAAACCACGCATACAAACAGTGAAGTGACTGAAGCAATTATTAGATTAAGTGTAATTTGAAATTTTCTGCACCTGTTGGTGGCTTTTCAAAGTGCTTTATCGGAACAAAGTGTGATTTTCTGGGAAAATACCCCTTAGTGAATATCCCCCATAAGGAATTTTAGTGGTTTTATATCCGTACCTGCTGACTATAACCTAGGTATAGTCAAGCAGAAGCATGGCTTCAAGTAGCTCCGGGCCTCCGGGAGGCCGGGCTACAAATTTGTACGAGGGTAAACCTACCCAACGTACTGCTCCAAGATGGGCCGATCCACTGAACGGCAACCTACAGATCCTGTTACTACGTGCCACAGGAGAGAACGTGATTCCGACTAACCCGTTCGTCGTGAGTAAGACGATCGCCAACGCTGTAGGAAAGAAGTACTACACAGCGCGACCGCAACGAGACGACAAGAAGAGGACGCAATATATCCTTACGGCCAAGGACGAAGATATCATTGGTAAGCTCCTCTTAATCAACAAATTAATTGATGAAACCCCTATTGAAGTGATTTACCACCCAACCCTTAACCAACGCAAATGTGTTGTTACTTGTCGTGATGTCATGGACATCAAAGAATCCGAACTGGTGACAGAGCTTTCCGATCAAGGTGTGATCGATGTCAAGCGCATCACCAGAAAGGAGAACAATATTGTTGTACCAACTGCCACTCTTATTTTGACGATTCGTGGAACTGTTGTTCCCGATTTCATTAATTTTGGATTTATTCGGGCTGGGACTAGAAATTTCTACCCCAACCCAATGCAATGCTTTAAGTGTTACAAATTTGGACATACTAGCAAACGATGCAAACGCGAGAACCCGCTTTGCCGAAATTGTGGACAGGAACATCCAGAACAAAAGGATGGAATTAAAACCTGCAACGCTTCAGCATTTTGCTTGAATTGCCAAGGGGACCATTCCTCTTCGAATAGGAAATGCCCCGTATGGCAAACCGAGAACAACATCACAAAAATCAGAATCGATTATGGTATCTCCTACAAAGAGGCGAAAGAAAAACACAACGGTCAAAATAATGGACCAACTTTTGCAAGTGTTCTGCAAGACAGACTCTCCAACTTGCAAAAGCCAACACCCAGCTGCAACTGCAAATGTAACTGCGCCTCGGCCGCTTCGGCCTCTTCTAGCCGCGAAAGCACTCCCCCAATTGACACTACAATCGATACTTCCATGACAGAGTCGACAACCGACAGCTCAACAACGGAATTTGAAAACGAATCAGTCATTTCAATGGACACTTCTGAATTTCCAAACAAAAATAAAAATAAAAGAAAAATGGCGAAAGGATCATCTTCAGATTCAGATCAAAAATCCGAAGATGAAATCCAAACAAACAAGGACAAGAAAAGAACTAAGAATGAACAAAGAACTACACCACCAACAAATAACAACACAACACCAACAGAAAACAACAACAACACACATCAAACAAAAAACAACAATAACAACAACAGCAACGCACATTCAACAAAAAACAACACAAACACAACAAACACTCCAAAGACTTCTACACCAAACAAAAACAACACCAATACCTCAAAGAAAGCTTCTCTTTCCAAGGGTAAAGGACCATCGAACTAATTCTCTTTGAATAGTTCAAACATACACACAATTAAGACTTAGGAATTAGAGTGTAAAAACACCAACACATTCACTCCAACACAGAAATTCGGGATACAATGGAACATCAGAAGTATCCGACGAAATATTCTAGAACTGAAAATGCTTATTTCAAACTCTAATCCCACAGTCATAGCCCTTCAAGAAACTATGACTCCAAACAACTTCGATAAACACTTCATCTCAAAATATATCACATATTTCAAAGAGGGTCCCAACCCCTCAAAAAACGGAGTTGCAATCGCAATCAAAGATGGCACTCCACATGATCTTCTTCCCATTACCACTGATCTTCAGGCAGTGGTAGTGCGCATTAAACACCCCTTTCCAATCACCGTCGTTAGCATCTACATCACTAATGATTCCGATCCGAACACTCTACGCGGCCAACTGGACCATCTGTTCGCCCAACTTCCCGCCCCAATCATGCTTATGGGTGATTTCAACGCCCACTCATACGCCTGGGGAGGTGCATACCTCGATCGAAAAGGATCCATCATTGAGGATTTCATATCCGACCATTCTCTTCTCCTTCTTAACAACGGCCAACACACCAGAATCCATTATTCTGGTACTACTTCAGCCATCGATCTCACTATAGTATCAGACAAACTATCTTCAAAACTTTCTTGGAACATCCACGATGATACTTGCGGAAGCGATCATTTTCCAATCTTCACTTCCTTCGGCCAAACTTCTCCAGAGTTTTCAACAAGGCCAAGATGGAAATTTGAATACGCTGACTGGGCTGGCTATCAGTTTGACATTGAAAACCGCCTCTCCGCTAAACGAGATTGGACAGCCAAGGAATTCTCCAAAGTTGTCCTAGAAGTTGCAATGGTGCACATCCCCAGAACCAGTGGCATCCCTGGCAGGAAATGTGTCCCATGGTGGTCGCCTGAGCTGAAGGCAGCGATCAAAGGTCGACGTAAGGCCCTACGCAAATTAAGAAAGGCCCATCCGGACAGCCCACTGAGACCCACTCTGCTTGCAGAGTTCCAAAGGGCTCGCAAAGAAGCTAAGACTGCTATCAACACAGCCAAGCACAACAGTTGGGTTAAATTCGTCAGCGAAATTAATCCCAACGCGTCAACAAAGGATTTATGGAGTAAGATTGGCAGGCTTCATGGAAAGAAAAGAAGCAAAGAATATAATCTTCTAATTAACGGTCAATACACCAATGACCGGAAAATCATCGCCGAGGCGTTTGGAGATTTCTTTGCTTCCGCCTCCTCCAATCAAAACTACGACCAAACCTTTCTAACCCACAAAACGGAATGCGAAAGAATTCCCATCGATTTTCATACCGATGTGGAATTTGACTTCAACAAAAACCTCTCCCTCAAAGAGCTCGACTGGGTACTGAACAAAGTCAAACAAGGATTCACAGGACCTGATGACATTAGCTACCCTATGCTTAAGAATCTACCCCATCTCGGGAAAAAAGCACTTCTGAAGCTCCTCAACAAAGTCTGGGACAGTGGAACCCTCCCCAGTTGCTGGAAAGAGGGTTTAATGATCTGTATCCCGAAACCAGACATGAACAACCATCTTCTTGACAATTTCCGCCCCATCACTCTCCTAAGTTGTGTTGGGAAAGTCTTGGAAAAAATGGTCAATCGACGCTTAACGACTTTTCTAGAGTCAAATAAGCTGATTGATCCCAGACAATTCGCCTTCCGTGCGGGAAAAGGTACAGAAGATTGCCTTGTAGCAATCGAAAAAATCCTAGACGACGCAACTGAAAAATTACACCACATTGATATTGTTTCCCTGGATTTATCCAAGGCCTTCGATCGGGCATGGAGGTACCCAGTGCTGAAAAGCCTTTTCGACTGGGGGATTCGTGGGAGATTAGGTCTCTTCGTTAAAAGTTTTCTAGAAAACCGGTCTTTCAAAACCGTTATTAACAACCACCAATCTTCTCTAAAAATCCCAGAAAACGGCTTCCCACAAGGCTCAGCACTTTCACCAACCCTCTTCAACATTGCCATGCAATCTCTATTCGAGATTATCCCGGACCATATAAAGGTCATAGTCTATGCAGATGACATCACTCTTATCTCTACGAGCTGCTTCGGCTTAATTCAGAGAAAGAGGCTTCAAAAAACCTTAGACTCCATCCAAAACTGGGCTCTAAAAACAGGTTTTAAAATTTCCCCGGAGAAATCCAAACACATACATATCGGAAAAGCTCTCAGAAGGAGAACCTATCTTCAGCTCAACAAAATCCCGATCCCTACAATGAGGACATTGAAAATACTAGGGGTTACTTTCGACAAGAAACTCAACTTCCTATCACATTCCCAAAAGACCAAAATAGCCACCAGAAAGAAATTGAACATCATCAAGTCTATCGCAGGCAACCTAGCCTCTGGTCATAGAAAGACGTTGCTAAATGTTGTAAATGTTTGGTTGGTCCCACAAATCCTTTACGGAATAGGCACCTTCAGCCGTGGAGGGGACAGGGTGTTAAACACCATTCAACCAATTTACAATAAAGCAATTCGGCTCGCAATTGGCGCTTTTCCCACCAGTCCTACTCTTGCTGTAATGGCAGAAAGTGGGCAACTTCCCTTCACCCACCTGGTAACAAAAGCCATCACGAATAAAGCCATCCGTCACTTGTCACTCCCCGAAAGCGACCACAATGTCCCATTAATACATAGAGCTAAAACATGGTTCAAAAATCTCACGAACAAAGATCTTCCCGATATATGTGAACGTTCATCTGCGACGGGAAGAAATTGGAACGTCAAACCGCCGAACATTAACCTTGAACTTCTCAAGACAGTTCGAGCGGGAGACCCTTCTCCAAAAGTCAAAGCCTGCTTCAATAACCTCGTTGCATCCAATTTTCAAATCAACCACCAGGTATACACAGATGGTTCAGTCAGTGCCGATGGAGTTGGATGTGGAATCTTTGAGAGTAGATACACTGGTAGCTTTTCTCTTCCACCGCAATGCTCCATCTTCAGTGCGGAAGCTTTCGCCCTTTTAATAGCTACCCAAGAATGCACCCATGAGTTTCTTCCTACCACAATATTCTCAGACTCAGCTAGCGGTCTCCACGATCTTCTGAGTGGAAACAGCAAACACCCATGGATTAAGCAAACAGAAGAGGCTGCTTCAAATAAAAACATCTCCTTCTGCTGGGTTCCTGGTCACTCAGGAATCCGTGGAAACACAGCCGCCGACATACTGGCCGGCAAGGGCAGCAAAATAGATCCCCCAGACATGCCCTGTCCTCCATCTGACATTGTCCGCTGGGTAAAACAGCAAGTCCGTGAAAGCTGGGACATAGACTGGATAAACAGCCGTCCCACTCATCTTCATAAAATTAAATATTCCACTCTCCCTTGGGATGACCGCCTCAATAGTAGGGAAAGGCAAGTCCTTACCCGTCTTCGAATTGGGCACACTAACTTCACCCACTCACACTTGTTCTGCAGAGCCGAAAAACCCCAATGTGCTTGCAACGAAGCTCCGGTTTCCGTTAGCCATCTTTTACTTGAATGTCAACATACCAAAGATGCTCGAGTCCGACACAACATAGGTCAGAGTCTCCGAGATATCCTCAGTAGAGACGAGACCCAAGAAACCAATTTAATTGCGTTTCTGAAAGAAACCGACTTCTTTGGTAAAATCTAAACCGAAATACTAAATACCTTGGAAAGTGCTTATTAAAGTTCGCCACTTCACAGTCATGTATGCGTGTTTATGTGTGTATACACATGTATGTACGGGTCGGAAGGAAGGTATTCATACATGTATATACACGCATTCAATAATATTAAATAACAAATAATATAATATATACTTTCATACCCACATCTATCTTCTATCCATTACATTATACTTTAATCAACTTCCTATTCCTACAGCCACACTCACCAAGGAGGATAAATTCATTAAATAAACCTCTCCATTTTTCAGCTATACTATATGCCATTAAATTCAAAACCACTATATTTTATTATCTATTCAAACTGTATTTCATTTCATTTCACCCCACCCCACACCCACTCCTCCCCTCTTTCCTTCCCATACCACTCCCACCCCCTCCCACTCCACTAATCCCACCCAAATCCTTTCCACTCCTTTCCTTCCTATCCTCCTGAGGAGGGCCGTTTTGTTTTTTGGCTTTGGAACACGCCTTTCACTAGGTCACTTGTGCTTCGTTACTGCTTTGGTCCTCGGATCAGTAAATTTTTACTTTTCTTTACAGCATATATTAAATATCTTATGAAGCATAGGATCCCTTCCTACCTTCTTCTTTAACCGAGAGTCGAGTGGACAGATCTGATGAGTGATTTTGTTTGGTTTCCCTTTCGCCAGTCCCCTCTGGGCTGGTTTTATTGTGGCTCTTCACTGGGCTAGAGGCGAATGAACTGCAAAGTTTAAAGCCTCTTAAAAACAAAGAAAGAAGAAGAAGAAGTCGACCGAATTGCTGATCCGCAAGCTACCTTTGCAGCTTTTGGATCGTGGAATTGCTCAGGACTTCAAAACCGACTTGCGCTTCCAAAGTTCCGCGGTTATGACGCTGCAGGAGGCTTATAAGAAGATACAAATTTGTGTACTATCCACGCAAAACGCGTCACATGATGCCCAAGGACATTCAGCTGGCCCATCGAATCCAAGGAGAGGGTGCTATATAAGCTTAGCATATAATCAACGGCCCTTTTCAGGGCTCCAAATTTGATGGATTAGAGTTTAGAAAAGTTTTTTGCAGGCCAAACTGAAACGTGAATTTTCGTTTGGATGCCATACAGCATCGAGAAAATTCCGGAAAGATCTAATCGTTGCTGAAAAATAATCTGCCAGTTCCCTGGGAATTGAAGAATACATCCATGCGAAAGAGTTTATTATAATGTTTTCTAATTATATGACGAACACAGCGACCAAATACATTTGATTTCGTAATTTTTCAATCAAGTGTAATTAGCTGGAAAGCTTCTGAAGATTATTCTTTCTCATCAGTAGGATATTTTCGTATCCAATATTGGATGCATAACATGAAAAACGGAAAATGTTTCGTATCGCGAAAATTATATAATTTTCAATCGATTATTGCTCAGTCGCCGAAATTTTCACACTCAGAGAGTTCATTCTCCTCTAGTTTGCCTTCCAAATTGCCATCGTAAACCACACCTTCTCTCGATTCAATCACACACGAAAAGCATACTGAAATGATATTCTGGTGGTGAAACCGATTCATTTTTCGTGAGGCGTCATGCACAAATTACGTAACGCGATAAGGGGGGAGGGGGTAGATGTTGCGTTACTTTCTGTTTATTAGAGATAGGAAATTGCGTTACGAAAGGTGGGGGGGGGAGGTGGTTCAAAATTCGGATTTTTAGCGTTACGTAATTTGTGCACGACGCCTGAGGACATCGACAAGACAACATCGTTACTGAACGAGCTGAACGGCGAGGGATCGAGGGATTCATTACCTGGCCTGACCTGACCTGAAGTGCAATCAGTTTGTTTTAATTGTGAGGGAGCGCAGAAAAGCCGATGCTGATACTCTCGTGACCAAGAGAGTATCAGCATCGAAATACGGTTCCTCGGGAAGACATAGAAGCAGCCGCCACACACACACACATACACGCGCGCAACTCTTTTCGTTTGCTGGTTATCGAGAGGAAACCTGGAAAGAAATGATCGTTACTGAAAAATAATCTGCCAGTTCCCCTTGGAATTGAAAATTACATTCAAGCGAGTTTATTTTAATGTTTTCTATCCATATAATACTGCGACCACATACATTTGGTTTTGTGATTTGTCAATCAAGTGCAGTTAGCAGGAAAGCTTCTGAAGATTATTCTTCAGAACAAGGTTTTTTGTATCCAATATTGGATGCATAAAACCTTGAGTCTCCAACGTAACACTCTCGTTTTTGAAGTCACCCAAATATATATTTAGATTCAACTTCAAACAAATGATCTCTAAATCAACGATAGTCCTACGTCACCCTTGCGGTTATACCATAGATATAACCCACTTCCTGTTTTTTTGTGTAAATTGGTGTGGCATCCAAACATCGAGCTTTTTTTTTGAATCAAACTTTGCGCAAATGGTTTAAAACTGTTCTATGGTCACGATGCTACAACTAGGGTAATACGGACAGTGGGGGTTATATGGACAGGTGGTTGCTTGTTTCAATAGCTTACAAATTGCTTTGAAAATAAACTATTGAAATCAGCAAATCTATAAATAAGCCGATGCTCACTCGAAAATCCGTTTAGTCATGATTTCGCTATGGAAGGAACGAAAACCTTACTGCCCTCTGATAAAGTTTCAGCGCAAATGCTAGGAAAATTATACGAAAATAGTTAGGAAAGGGTCAGGCCTACAGTTTTTAAGTTTTCAACATCAAGTTGTCATTGTTAATCAAATTTTTGCAACTTAAATCTACGTTCGGGTCTCTGAGTAGATCTGATATGCAATTACTTCACAAATACAGATGAATGAATTGAAATGAAAAAAATTAATTTTGACGTTTGTTGGGCGTCTAGGCAAGATTACCATATTTACATATGTCGATTGGATTCCGGTCGAACGGATTTTCAGCATGAAAAAGTGGATGCAATGAATGCAATGCAATCTCGATTGAATTGTGAAATACGATCATGTTTCGAATCCTATATAGGTGAATAGTTTTGCTTCACAGAAGACCCAATCATTTTTGATATGTTTGTTATAAATTTTAATAAACTGTAATTTTTGAGCCATAGCTTAATGGAATAAGTTTGTAATGTTTTAAATGAAATTAAAATTTTTCATCCGTTTTTTGAGGTTTTTTTCTTGTATAACCATATTATTAGGTTAGGGATTTTTTTTTTATTATTTTATCGGTAGATGGCTGTATTAATCGATATTTTGTATAGTATCGATAAAACATTTTTGAATTTATGCTCGTTTAATGGTGACATTTCACACTAAAAATTATTTTGCTGTTTTTTGTTTGTTTGATTCAGTTGTGATTAAGCAGGAGAAGGAGAAGGAGAAGGAGAAGGAGAAGGAGAAGGAGAAGGAGAAGGAGAAGGAGAAGGAGAAGGAGAAGGAGAAGGAGAAGGAGAAGGAGAAGGAGAAGGAGAAGGAGAAGGAGAAGGAGAAGGAGAAGGAGAAGGAGAAGGAGAAGGAGAAGGAGAAGGAGAAGGAGAAGGAGAAGGAGAAGGAGAAGGAGAAGGAGAAGGAGAAGGAGAAGGAGAAGGAGAAGGAGAAGGAGAAGGAGAAGGAGAAGGAGAAATGTGTTTTTGGAATTGTTGGAAGTGCAACTGTTCTCGAAATCATATCATGAGGGATGAATGATAAATATGTATACAAATCTAGCAGAGACGGAAATAAAAATTTTTATATTGAAATACATTTCTTAAGCTTCACAAAAAAGTAACAAAGTAACTTTACAGTAATAGTAACGCGTAAACGCTTCATAATTTAATACATCATCATAACCTCCATTTCTGTTACACAGTCTGCTCCAGCTAATGTGTAGCCAACAGTATTTCTTCATGCAGATGTCTCACACATTGACATTGCTTGATATCACAATGCGGTACGATTCTGTTCGCAATTTCAAATCCATGGAAATGATACATTGTGTTGGTTTTCATTCCTTGTGGACGACGGAGCTTGTGTGGTTTTTTATTACACGCACACACTATGGTTGTGCTTATGCGTTTTCAAAGGTGACTAGGTGACTAAGAAATGTAGAAGAATGAAGATACTGGAATAAATATTAGGTTCAGGAAAAAGTGATCGATATCTGGCGTTGTCAAGTTGTCAGTGTGACATTTCACACTAAAAAACCATTAGCTGTTTTTTGTTTGTTTCTTTCAGTTGTGACTTACAGGGTGTTTACAATGGAAGTCAATGAAGAGAAAGTTCGGTACATTTACCACTTTTCTTTGATAAAGACGAAAATGCAAGCCAGGCCGCAGAAATTGTAAATGGTGTTTATGGTGCCAATACTGTAACAGTTAATTACGTGCATTTTTAGTTCGATCGATTCCGTTCAGGTATTTTTGATGTCAAGGATGGATTTGGTACAGGCAGGCAATCGAAGTAGTAGTAGTAGGGGAGGTGGGGGTAAAACGGATATGTTAAGAAGAAGTTCGATTATAGCTTTGGAAATTCATGTTTCCCAAACCTTTGATGCAGTTTCTTGCAATTCAATATACTGTTTTTCTACCTAATTGGCCAAATATTTTACAAAAAAGTGTTTTTCAATGTTTTTCACTGAAATTAAAACAGACCGAGAAGTACACCATTTTTTTCGACGCGGGTAATATGGACATATAGTGGGGGTTATATGGATAGGTTTGTAATATATGAAGCGTAGAGGAATAATTTTATTCAACTAAGGTCTGAACTCATCCCGAATGTCCCTTAAATGATGGAAAAATCGAATTGATCCACCTAGAAGTGATGTGACCCTACATTGATGAGAAAAGTGTACACATAAACACCACTAATAGAGCTGCTCCTTAAGATTATCGATAAAACCACGCCAACGAAGCGCAACTAATGTTTATATTCGTACTCTTTTAGACACAAAATTGCAAATCTGTTTTTCTCAATCTGTCAAAAAAAAATCTGTTTAACTCTCCTATACTTGCGCATATGGTCTGAAAGACCGAGAATCAATTAGGTGGCTGAAAACTATAAAAACTGAATGAAATTTAAGAAAAAATATTTACTGGGATTTTTTCATTCAATTATATCTTTTTCTTTGAATAAATACCAATAACGCCTAAAAATGCACAATAGCAATATTACAGAGACACGCACAGCCTGTTAGTATAAGAGTTACGATTTTGCGTGCGAGTACAGGAGTGTTAGAAAAACATTCTCATTCTGTTCACCAAACCTCTCAATTCAGGGTTACGTTACGCTAAATATTTCAGCCGAACGTTTTCCATGTTCGATATTTGATATTGTGTGCCACTGTTGATTATTGAAGAGTGACGAATAAAAAAGTATTTGTGCTAAATAGGAACCAAACTTTATCTGTAAAAAAATTTCAAATATTTGACCTACAGTTAAACTGTGTACGTCCACCTTTATTATTGTTAAAATTATTTCACAAAAAAGGCTTATTTTATAATTTGGCCTTAACAAATAAACGTATTCCTACGTCAAAGAATATTCAAATCCGGCTAGGTTGAAAATGCGAACTTTTCTCCGATTATCCCGCATCATATTTTGGACATTATGTTGCCTAACCTGAGTACAATTTCATTTCACTATCTCTTCATTTCTGATCCATCTCTTCATTTCTGATCCATCCCGAATTACCCTGCCAACCGTCATAAGCTTATGTTTTACAAATAGAGGATCCTTATCATTAAATTCTATTTCGTGGTCCCGAAACCACTAAAGTGACTATCGGATATAGTGACAGTCTGACCACATATCGTTGTATCGCTCCAAATCCCCAAAATCAGGGGATTTAAAGAAAAATAAGTTAACGGAAACTGACCTTAAATTGTTTAGGATATCTAGGAAGAGAGACTTAGTATTTGTCGTCTCTCACAAGGCCGATGATTTATCCATATATTGTTTGAAGATCAACTGCCTAGTAGAGCTCAGAATAAGTTATCTTAATGAACAATTTATAGCACTTGCAATTGCATTGAACAGCGTTAGTTCAGAGTCGGGAACTGTAGGAGCAATCATGTCATATTTCCCGAACAGATAGTATACCTGGGAAGCCTAACTCAATCCGAGGGAATATTACTCTGTTTTGTGCACCCGGTAAAGTTTCCGGTGTTGAATTCAATTCAATACCTACACATTCTGGAAAATATACCGATCGCGACGCTTTGATATCCGAAACGAATTAAAAAAACAATTTGAGAACATTATTTTGATTGAAAAACCATGTAAATGAAATAATAATAATAATAATTCTAATGTTTTCATTTTAGCTTCTACGGTCTCCGCTAAGCGAATATGCGCGTTATTATACCAGCTGCCAGTAACATCATTTCAATAAATGAATACGTAAAGGTGACGAAGGTAGAGCATTAATGCGAAAGGGTGGACCGTTCAATGCATACATTGTAACTCGATCACTATGCAACAACCTACTGAACATAACAAGACTTTTTCTCCACTTTTGGCATTCGATTCTCTTAAATGAGTGCAAGATGCCGCGACTCATTAGAAGCATTTTGGTGGATTCTAATATCCGCAGGTGATACTGTCTCATCTCTTTTTCTCTGTGCGATATTTTGTTGTGGATTTTGTTGATGCTAACAGTTTCTACGGCACTGGAAATTGAATCCTGAATGTTGAAATTCAAATGGATTGAAGATGCAAATAGGGCAGATGAAATACAATGTCAAGGTACTGCGTTCTCCTTAGGAAAAGGTGCATTTTTATAATTACGCAACAAAAGTGTTTCAATCGTCGTTAAGCCCAACTGTTTCAGATAACTTTTCATAACGCGTCCACGCAAAATGTTACCATACGAACAAGTGGTAACATATTCATCCATCTGGTGGGCTGTAAGTTTGATGATATCGCACAGTTTAGGGGAGGAGAATTCGTAAACATTCGCTTATAGACTCACACAAACTCGGAAGTGGCAGTTGTCTTCGAGAGACGCGGCTAGAATGACCAGAAAACAAAAAAAAAAGAGAAAGTTTGGGATGATTCGAGACACAAGTCGATGACGATGACCTCCTCATTCGATCCAAATTTCTGCCTGGCGAGTGATTTTTTCAAGTTTGGAAAAAAAAGTCGCACGGGGCCAAATCTGTAGAGTACAGTGGATGGGGCAGCAGTTCGTAGTGCAATTCGACCAATTTGGCCGTGGCGACGGCGGAATTTCTATTTTTCTAAAATCCGCGGACACGCCCGCTTCCACACACGGTCAAAACAAAACTACGAGTCCGATTCGGCTGAAATTTTACGAGGCAATGAGGCTTAGTACTTATCGGACCACCCTCGTACAAGACAAAATCTGGAGGCAAATAGAAGTTCTACGAAGACTTGCTGACGAATCTCGATATCATCGTAATGGATAAAGAACGTAATGCAAGGTCGTTGTCCGTACCATGGAATACTTTTCGACGAGCTCCTAGGCTTCAATAGGCGGAGCGGATTGATTGGAGAAGGCCACTGGTACGGTAATGAGAAAACTCTTGTAAACTGTAGTCTTGAAGAAGGCTGGTTTGGGTTGGTGAAATCATTTTATAAACTGTAGCCTTGAGAAAGGGTGTTGACTTCGGTAAGATAAAAAAAACGCCAGTTGCTCTATTGTAGTTCATTTATTGGTCCTCTCTATATGACATTTTACAAAGAAATGAGATCAGATGATGTGATGATAGCCGGTATTATACTCCCAGTGAGATGTGTTGTTGTATAGGCTGTCAAAAAATCCTGCGGTATTTTTTTTTTAATTTTCATTTCTTCATAAAATTAGTTACAATCATCTGTTTTAAGTCAAATATGCGCCGTTTTGTTCGATGACTTGTTCCCAACGAGATGCCAACTTCATAATACCCCTGTTACAGAAGCTCGCTTCCTTATTAACAAAAAAGTCACAGAAGGTTGTGTCCGAGACACGACCGCATAGTTGACGTAGGATTACGTTAGGCTATCTGTCGCATGCTGATTTTGGATGTTTGAAAAAATATATTGTTAAACTCTTTGATAATGATCTGATGGCCCTGAAAAGGGTCGTTTGGTTTGGTTGTTGGGTATTTTTTGTTTTTTGGCAGCGGTAGCTTTTTCGGAGCCGCTGCTGCTTATTTCTGTTTTTATTTTGGTGGTTTTCGTTGACACCATCACGTCGAGCTAAACGGCGAATAGCGAGTTTGATACACTGGATATTGTCATGTAGAACCTTGCGATACGCTTCGATCCTCCTTTGCCTTCCTTGCCGCATGAGGTCATGTTGGTTGATGTTGATCTGATGTGACCACACTTAAACACTAAAAACATATATGTTTACCGA